>NW_026288818.1:92500-134885 GCF_023373465.1 Oncorhynchus keta | reverse complement strand
ATATGAGGATATAGGACACTACTTCTGATCTAGTCATATGATTCATTACAGACAGGATTGAACCAGTCTGGACAGAGATGACTCATTACAGACAGGATAATACCAGTCTGGACAGATGTGATTGATTACAGACAGGATTGAACCAGTCTGGACAGAGATGATTAATTACAGACAGGATTGAACCAGTCTGGACAGAGATGACTCATTACAGACAGGATTGAACCAGTCTGGACAGATATGATTAATTACAGACAGGATTGAACCAGTCTGGACAGAGATGACTCATTACAGACAGGATTGAACCAGTCTGGACAGATATGATTGATTACAGACAGGATTGAACCAGTCTGGACAGATATGATTGATTACAGACAGGATTGAACCAGTCTGGACAGAGATGTGGAGTGTGATATGGTTGATCTGAGTCTACTAATCACACAGCAGTTGAAGTTGAGTGTCTGTAATCACACTGGGTCATGGCTAAGTAGATGAGACTAACAGCTGAGTCATCATATCAATAAAAAGCACATGTTATTTGTCCTGCTGACGAGCCCTTTCCAACGATGCAGAGTTGAGACTCCTGTTTCAACAGAAAACTCACAGTCATTAACCATCTAGATGAGGCCTCCTCCATGACACACACACACACACACACACACACACACACACACACACACACACACACACACACACACACACACACACACACACACACACACACACACACACACACACACACACACCACAGACTTCTGTTTTCAACAGAAAACTTAGTCATTATTAACCATCAAGATGAGGCCTCCTCCATGACACACACACACACACACACACACACACGCACACACACACACACACACACACACACACACACACACACACACACACACACACACACACACACACACACACACACACACACCACAGACTTCTGTTTTCAACAGAAAACTTAGTCTTATTAACCATCAAGATGAGGCCTCCTCCATGACACACACACACACCACAGGCGACGGGGGCGCAGACACACACACACATACACACACACACACACACACACACACACACACACACACACACACACACACACACACACACACACACACACACACACACACACACACACACACACACACACACACACATACAAACACACACCACAGGCAAGGGGGGCACAGGCACGAGCGTGAGATCATGCATCACTTATGACAGCAAATGAATGAGCTGATCTGATTGGCAGAATGATAATAAACAGCCAATGAAATGCTATGACACTTCTCTCTCTGTCTCTCTCGCTCTTCCTCCTCTCTCCATCCTTCTCTTCCTCCTCCCTACCTCCCTCCCTCCCTCCTCTCTCTCTCCCTCCCTCCCTCCCTCCCTTCTCTCTCTCTCTCCCTCCTTCTCTTCCTCCTCTCTCTCTCTCTCTCTCCCTCCCTCCCTCCCCCTCCCCCTCCCTCCCTCCCCCTCCCTCCCTCCCTCCCTCTTCTCTCTCTCTCTCTCCCTCCTCTTCCTCCTCTCTCCCTCTCTCCCTCCCTCCCTCTCCTCTCTCTCTCTCCTCTCTCCTCCTCTCTCTCTCCCTCCCTCCCTCCTCTCTCTCCCTCCCTCCTCTCCTCTCTCCCTCCCTCCCTCTCTCTCTCTCCCTCCTTCCCCTCCCTCCCTCCTCTCTCCCTCCTTCTCTCTCCTCCTTCTCTTCCTCCTCTCTCCCTCCTTCTCTTCCTCCTCTCTCCCTCCCTCCTCATCCCTCTCTCTCTCTCTCTCTCTCCCTCCTCTCTCTCTCCCTCCATCCCTCCTCTCTCTCTCCCTCCCTCCTCTCTCTCTCCCTCCCTCCTTCCTTCCCTCCTCCCTCCCTCCCTCCTCTCTCCCTCTCTCCCCCCTCCCTTACTTCTCTCCCTCCTTCTCTTCCTCCTCCCTCCTTCTCTCCCTCCTCTCTCCCTCTCCCTCCTTCTCTCCCTCCTCCTCTCCCTCTCTCCCTCCTTCTCTTCCTCCTCTCTCCTCCTTCTCTTCCTCCTCTCTCCCTCCCTCCCTCATCCCTCTCTCTCTCCCCTCTCCCTCCTCTTCCTCCCTCCCTCTCTCTCTCCCCTCCCTCCCTCCTCTCTCCTCCCTCCTCTCTCTCTCTCTCCCTCTCTCCCCTCCCTCCTTCTCTTCCTCTCCCTCCTCTCTCTCTCTCTCTCTCTCTCTCCCTCCCTCCTTCCTTCCTTCCTTCCCTCCCTCCCTCCCTCCTCTCTCCCTCTCTCCCTCCTCTCTCTCTCTCCCTCCCTCCTTCCTTCCCTCCCTCCCTCCCTCCGCTCTCCCCCTACCCCCCCTTCCTCTCTCCCTCCTTCTCTTCCTCCTCTCTCCCTCCCTCCTTCCTTCCCTCCTCTTCCTCCTCCCTCCTTCTCTTCCTCCTCTCTCCCTCCCTCCCTCCCTCCTCTCTCCCTCTTTCTCTTCCTCCTCCCTCCCTCTCCCTCCTTGTCTTCCTCCTCCCTCTCCCTCCCCCTCTCCCTCCTCTCTCCCCCCTCCTTCCTCCAATGTTCATGGCTATCAGTCTTTCTCCCCACATCACCTCACGTCTCCGTACACCACCCAGTGTAATTAAAATGAAGGGGTTCTAGTGGAATAAACAGTGTTCATGAGGACGGGGTAAATACATCCCACTGAGGCATGAAATTAATTAGACAACAGCATACAGGAACAGAACAGGACAGAACAGGAGCACAACAGAGCAGAGCGGAACAGAGCAGATAATAGAATAGAACAGAGAACAGAGCAGAGAACAGAACAGAGAACAGAGCAGAGAACAGAACAGAGAACAGAACAGAGAACAGAACAGAGAACAGAACAGAGAACAGAACAGAGAAAGGGAACAGAGAACAGAGAACAGAACAGAGAACAGAACAGAGAACAGAACAGAGAAAGGGAGCAGAGAACAGAACAGAGAAAGGGAGCAGAGCACAGAGAACAGAACAGAGAAAGGGAACAGAGAACAGAGAACAGAACAGAGAACAGAACAGAGAAAGGGAACAGAGAACAGAGAACAGAACAGAGAACAGAACAGAACAGAGAACAGAACAGAGAACAGAACAGAGAAAGGGAACAGAGAACAGAGAACAGAACAGAGAACAGAACAGAGAAAGGGAACAGAGAACAGAGAACAGAACAGAGAAAGGGAGCAGAGAACAGAACAGAGAACAGAGAACAGAACAGAGAACAGAACAGAGAAAGGGAACAGAGAACAGAGAACAGAACAGAGAACAGAACAGAGAACAGAGCAGAGAACAGAGAAAGGGAGCAGAGAACAGAGAACAGAACAGAGAACAGAACAGAGAACAGAGAACAGAACAGAGAAAGGGAACAGAGAACCTGGCCCGAGGCTCCGTCAAACCGTCATCCGTCACAGTCGGGTGAAATCCATCACGAAAGTGATATCTAAGTTACACAACGTTAAGGCTGGAGATCGATATTCCTCATGGTGGCTCAGCTGTGCATTGAGCTGGTACTTTAGAAGACATGAAGCCATGAACCTATCCAGGGCTGACCTGGGATCAGGCTATAATCTAGTGATCACTGCTGAGTCACATAGGGAACCTATCCAGGGCTGACCTGGGATCAGGCTATAATCTAGTGATCACTGCTGAGTCACATAGGGAACCTATCCAGGGCTGACCTGGGATCAGGACATAATCTAGTGATCAGGTCAGACACTGTTATAGAGACACTGTGTCATCCAACACATTCTGCTGAGTCACATAGTTAACCTATCCAGGGCTGACCTGGGATCAGGACATAATCTAGTCGAATGAGACACTATAACATTCTGCTGAGTCACATAGTTAACCTATCCAGGGCTGACCTGGGATCAGGACATAATCTAGTCGAATGAGACACTATAACATTCTGCTAGGTCACATAGGGAACCTATTTAGGGCTGACCTGGGATCAGGACATAATCTAGTCGAGTGAGACACTATAACATTCTGCTAGGTCACATAGGGAACGTATTTAGGGCTGACCTGGGATCAGGACATATGGATTCCATCCAGGACTGCATCGATTTAATTAAATATCTCTGTGTTGCCAACTGTAAAATAATTCAACGTAGGGATTGAACTTGATCATAATAAACACATTTTAGGGGCCAAAACGTCCGTCACATTTTATGCGGGTTTGGCCGTTCTGCTGATTTTAATTTCCATTGGCTTTCTAGGTCAGACCAGGGTTTATTGGCATCGCTACTTCACGCCCCAGACCGGACACTGGGGGCCTGGTGACGCTCCAGACCGGACACTGGGGCCTGGTGACTTCACGCTCCAGACCGGACACTGGGGCCTGGTGACTTCACGCTCCAGACCGGACACTGGGGGCCTGGTGACGCTCCATACCGGACACTGGGGGCCTGGTGACGCTCCAGACCGGACACTGGGGGCCTGGTGACGCTCCAGACCGGACACTGGGGCCCTGGTGACGCTCCAGACCGGACACTGGGGGCCTGGTGACGCTCCAGACCGGACACTGGGGGCCTGGTGACGCTCCAGACCGGACACTGGGGGCCTGGTGACGCTCCAGAACGGACACTGGGGGCCTGGTGACATCACGCTCCAGACCGGACACTGGGGCCTGGTGACGCTCCAGACCGGACACTGGGGGCCTGGTGACGCTCCAGACCGGACACTGGGGGCCTGGTGACTTCACGCTCCAGACCGGACACTGGGGGCCTGGTGACGCTCCAGACCGGACACTGGGGGCCTGGTGACGCTCCAGACCGGACACTGGGGGCCTGGTGACGCTCCAGACCGGACACTGGGGGCCTGGTGACGCTCCAGACCGGACACTGGGGGCCTGGTGACGCTCCAGACCGGACACTGGGGACCTGGTGACTTCACGCTCCAGACCGGACACTGGGGGCCTGGTGACTTCGCGCTCCAGACCGGACACTGGGGGCCTGGTGACGCTCCAGACCGGACACTGGGGGCCTGGTGACGCTCCAGACCGGACACTGGGGACCTGGTGACTTCACGCTCCAGACCGGACACTGGGGACCTGGTGACGCTCCAGACCGGACACTGGGGACCTGGTGACTTCACGCCCCAGACTGGACACTGGGGGCCTGGTGACGCTCCAGACCGGACACTGGGGACCTGGTGACGCTCCAGACTGGACACTGGGGGCCTGGTGACGCTCCAGACCGGACACTGGGGACCTGGTGACGCTCCAGACTCGACACTGGGGGCCTGGTGACTTCACGCTCCAGACCGGACACTGGGGGCCTGGTGACGCTCCAGACCGGACACTGGGGGCCTGGTGACGCTCCAGACCGGACACTGGGGGCCTGGTGACGCTCCAGACCGGACACTGGGGGCCTGGTGACTTCACGCCCCAGACCGGACACTGGGGACCTGGTGACTTCACGCTCCAGACTGGACACTGGGGGCCTGGTTACTTCACGCTCCAGACTGGACACTGGGGGCCTGGTGACTTCACGCCCCAGACCGGACACTGGGGGCCTGGTGACGCTCCAGACCGGACACTGGGGACCTGGTTACTTCACGCTCCAGACCGGACACTGGGGGCCTGGTGACTTCACGCCCCAGACCGGACACTGGGGACCTGGTGACTTCACGCCCCAGACCGGACACTGGGGGCCTGGTGACTTCACGCTCCAGACAGGACACTGGGGACCTGGTGACTTCACGCTCCAGACCGGACACTGGGGACCTGGTGACTTCACGCCGCAGACCGGACACTGGGGGCCTGGTGACTTCACGCCCCAGACCGGACACTGGGGACCTGGTGACTTCACGCCGCAGACCGGACACTGGGGGCCTGGTGACTTCACGCTCCAGACAGGACACTGGGGGCCTGGTGACTTCACGCCCCAGACCGGACACTGGGGACCTGGTGACTTCACGCCCCAGACCGGACACTGGGGGCCTGGTGACGCTCCAGACCGGACACTGGGGGCCTGGTGACTTCACGCCCCAGACCGGACACTGGGGGCCTGGTGACGCTCCAGACAGAACACTGGGGGCCTGGTGACTTCGTGCTCCAGACCGGACACTGGGGGCCTGGTGACGCTCCAGACCGGACACTGGGGGCCTGGTGACTTCACGCCCCAGACCGGACACTGGGGGCCTGGTGACTTCACGCTCCAGGGCGGACACTGGGGGCCTGGTGACTTCACGCTCCAGACCGGACACTGGGGGCCTGGTGACTTCACGCTCCAGACCGGACACTGGGGGCCTGGTGACGCTCCAGACCGGACACTGGGGGCCTGGTGACTTCACGCCCCAGACCGGACACTGGGGGCCTGGTGACTTCACGCTCCAGACCGGACACTGGGGGCCTGGTGACTTCACGCCCCAGACCGGACACTGGGGGCCTGGTGACGCTCCAGACCGGACACTGGGGGCCTGGTGACTTCACGCCCCAGACCGGACACTGGGGGCCTGGTGACTTCATGCTCCAGACCGGACACTGGGGGCCTCGTGATGCTCCAGACTGGACACTGGGGGCCTGGTGACGCTCCTAACCGGACACTGGGGCCTGGTGACTTCACGCTCCAGACCGGACACTGGGGGCCTGGTGACTTCACGCTCCAGACCGGACACTGGGGGCCTGGTGACTTCACGCCCCAGACCGGACACTGGGGGCCTGGTGACGCTCCAGACAGAACACTGGGGGCCTGGTGACTTCGTGCTCCGGACCGGACACTGGGGGCCTGGTGACTTCACGCTCCAGACTGGACACTGGGGGCCTGGTGACGCTCCAGACAGAACACTGGGGGCCTGGTGACTTCGTGCTCCAGACCGGACACTGGGGGCCTGGTGACGCTCCAGACAGAACACTGGGGGCCTGGTGACGCTCCAGACCGGACACTGGGGGCCTGGTGACTTCACGCTCCAGACCGGACACTGGGGGCCTGGTGACTTCACGCTCCAGACCGGACACTGGGGGCCTGGTGACTTCACGCTCCAGACCGGACACTGGGGGCCTGGTGACTTCACGCTCCAGACAGGACACTGGGGGCCTGGTGACTTCACGGTCCAGACAGGACACTGAGGGCCTGGTGACTTCACGCTCCAGACCGGACACTGGGGGCCTGGTGACGCTCCAGACCGGACACTGGGGGCCTGGTGACTTCACGCTCCAGACCGGACACTGGGGGCCTGGTGACTTCACGCTCCAGACCGGACACTGGGGGCCTGGTGACGCTCCAGACCGGACACTGGGGGCCTGGTGACGCTCCAGACCGGACACTGGGGGCCTGGTGACTTCACGCTCCAGACCGGACACTGGGGGCCTGGTGACGCTCCAGACCGGACACTGGGGGCCTAGTGACGCTCCAGACCGGACACTGGGGGCCTGGTGACGCTCCAGACCGGACACTGGGGGCCTGGTGACGCTCCAGACCGGACACTGGGGGCCTGGTGACGCTCCTAACCGGACACTGGGGGCCTGGTGACTTCACGGTCTACTGCTGTGATATATTACCACTGACCTGAGATCAGTGTGATCTACATCACATAAACTATATATAACCAATACTGACCTGAGATCAGTCTAATGTAGAGGAAGTCAACATAAACTGTGTGTGATATATAACCAAGACTGACCTGAGATCAGTCTAATGTAGAGGAAGTCAACATAAACTGTGTGTGATATATAACCAAGACTGACCTGAGATCAGTCTAATGTAGAGGAAGTCTACATCACATAAACTGTGTGTGATATATAACCAATACTGACCTGAGATCAGTCTAATGTAGAGGAAGTCAACATAAACTGTGTGTGATATATAACCAAGACTGACCTGAGATCAGTCTAGTGTAGAGGAAGTCAACATAAACTGTGTGATATATAACCAAGACTGACCTGAGATCAGTCTAATGTAGAGGAAGTCAACATAAACTGTGTGTGATATATAACCAATACTGACCTGAGATCAGTCTAATGTAGAGGAAGTCAACATAAACTGTGTGTGATATATAACTGACCTGAGATCAGTCTAATGTATCAACATAAACTGTGTGTGATATATAACCAAGACTGACCTGAGATCAGTCTAATGTAGAGGAAGTCAACATCACATAAACTGTGGGTGCGTCACAGGAGGCTGGTGGCACGTATTTTGGGGGGAGGAAGGGCTTGTGGTAAAGGCTGGGGTGGAATAGTTTCTGTGTGTTTGATGCCATTCCATTCACTCCATTCCAGCCATTATTATGAGCTGTCCTCCCCTTAGCAGCCTCCACGGGGTGTGTGTGTGTGTGTGTGTGTGTGTGTGTCTCTCTCTGTGTGTGTGTGTGTGTGTGTGTGTGTGTGTGTGTGTGTGTGTGTGTGTGTGTGTGTGTGTGTGTGTGTGTCTGTGTGTGTGTGTGTGTCTCTCTCTCTCCAGATCAAAGTGTAATCCATCCAGAGGAAGTCAGACACTGGCGTCTGGGGTGAACATGAAACCCATGAACCCTCCACAGGGGGAGAGCAACCAGCCAGTGTCCATGAACCCTCCACAGGGGGAGAGCAACCAGCCAGTGTCCGTGAACCCTCCACAGGAGGAGAGCAACCAGCCAGCCAGTGTCCATGAACCCTCCACAGGGGAGAGCAACCAGCCAGCCAGTGTCCATGAACCCTCCACAGGGGGAGAGCAACCAGCCAGCCAGTGTCCATGAACCCTCCACAGGGGAGAGCAACCAGCCAGCCAGTGTCCATGAACCCTCCACAGGGGAGAGCAACCAGCCAGCCAGTGTCCATGAACCCTCCACAGGGGGAGAGCAACCAGCCAGTGTCCATGAACCCTCCACAGGGGAGAGCAACCAGCCAGCCAGTGTCCATGAACCCTCCACAGGGGAGAGCAACCAGCCAGCCAGTGTCCATGAACCACAGGGGGAGAGCCAGCCAGTGTCCATGAACCCTCCACAGGGGGAGAGCAACCAGCCAGTGTCCATGAACCCTCCACAGGGGAGAGCAACCAGCCAGTGTCCATGAACCCTCCACAGGGGGAGAGCAACCAACCAGCCAGTGTCCATGAACCCTCCACAGGGGAGAGCAACCAGCCAGCCAGTGTCCATGAACCCTCCACAGGGGAGAGCAACCAGCCAGCCAGTGTCCATGAACCCTCCACAGGGGGAGAGCAACCAGCCAGCCAGTGTCCATGAACCCTCCACAGGGGAGAGCAACCAGCCAGCCAGTGTCCATGAACCCTCCACAGGGGAGAGCAACCAGCCAGTGTCCATGAACCTCCACAGGGGAGAGCAACCAACCAGCCAGTGTCCATGAACCCTCCACAGGGGGAGAGCAACCAGCCAGTGTCCATGAACCCTCCACAGGGGAGAGCAACCAACCAGCCAGTGTCCATGAACCCTCCACAGGGGAGAGCAACCAGCCAGTGTCCATGAACCCTCCACAGGGGGAGAGCAACCAGCCAGTGTCCATGAACCCTCCACAGGGGAGAGCAACCAGCCAGCCAGTGTCCATGAACCCTCCACAGGGGAGAGCAACCAGCCAGCCAGTGTCCATGAACCCTCCACAGGGGAGAGCAACCAGCCAGTGTCCGTGAATCCTCCACAGGGGAGAGCAACCAGCCAGCCAGTGTCCATGAACCCTCCACAGGGGAGAGCAACCAGCCAGCCAGTGTCCGTGAACCTCCACAGGGGAGAGCAACCAGCCAGTGTCCGTGAATCCTCCACAGGGGAGAGCAACCAGCCAGTGTCCATGAACCCTCCACAGGGGAGAGCAACCAGCCAGTGTCCGTGAACCCTCCACAGGGGGAGAGCAACCAGCCAGTGTCCGTGAATCCTCCACAGGGGGAGAGCAACCAGCCAGTGTCCATGAACCCTCCACAGGGGGAGAGCAACCAGCCAGTGTCCGTGAACCCTCCACAGAGGGGGAGCTGCCTCCACTATTCCAGCATCATTTCAACAACAGGAGCTCTCCACTATTCCAGCATCACTTCAACAACAGGAGCTGCCTCCACTATTCCAGCATCATTTCAACAACAGGAGCTGCCACCACTATTCCAGCATCACTTCAACAACAGAACTGCCACCACTATTCCAGCATCATTTCAACAACAGGAGCTGCCTCCACTATTCCAGCATCATTTCAACAACAGGAGCTGCCTCCACTATTCCAGCATCACTTCAACAACAGGAGCTGCCTCCACTATTCCAGCATCACTTCAACAACAGAAGCTGCCTCCACTATTCCAGCATCATTTCAACAACAGGAGCTGCCTCCACTATTCCAGCATCACTTCAACAACAGGAGCTGCCTCCACTATTCCAGCATCATTTCAATAACAGGAACTGCCTCCACTATACCAGCATCATTTTAACAACAGGAGTTGCCTCCTCTCCTGTCTACCTGGTGACATTTGGGGTTAAATGCTCAACAAACAAAGAGAGAGGAGCTGCAGAGTGGTGGAGAGGATTTGGAAACAGATGGAGGGGGGGGTGAGTTCCTAATGAAAGACACAGAGAGAAATGTGAGTTCCTAATGAAAGACACAGAGGGAAATGTGAGTTCCTAATGAAAGACACAGAGGGAAATGTGAGTTCCTAATGAAAGACACAGAGGGAAATGTGAGTTCCTAATGAAAGACACAGAGGGAAATGTGAGTTCCTAATGAAAGACACAGAGGGAAATGTGAGTTCCTAATGAAAGACACAGAGGGAAATGTGAGTTCCTAATGAAAGACACAGAGGGAAATGTGAGTTCCTAATGAAAGACACAGAGGGAAATGTGAGTTCCTAATGAAAGACACAGAGGGAAATGTGAGTTCCTAATGAAAGACACAGAGGGAAATGTGAGTTCCTAATGAAAGACAGAGAGAAATGTGAGTTCCTAATGAAAGACACAGAGGGAAATGTAAGTTCCTAATGAAAGACACAGAGGGAAATGTGAGTTCCTAATGAAAGACACAGAGGGAAATGTGAGTTCCTAATGAAAGACACAGAGAGAAATGTGAGTTCCTAATGAAAGACACAGAGGGAAATGTGAGTTCCTAATGAAAGACACAGAGGGAAATGTGAGTTCCTAATGAAAGACACAGAGGGAAATGTGAGTTCCTAATGAAAGACACAGAGGGAAATGTGAGTTCCTAATGAAAGACACAGAGGGAAATGTGAGTTCCTAATGAAAGACACAGAGGGAAATGTGAGTTCCTAATGAAAGACACAGAGGGAAATGTGAGTTCCTAATGAAAGACACAGAGGGAAATGTGAGTTCTAATGAAAGACACAGAGGGAAATGTGAGTTCCTAATGAAAGACACAGAGGGAAATGTGAGTTCCTAATGAAAGACAGAGAGAAATGTGAGTTCCTAATGAAAGACACAGAGGGAAATGTAAGTTCCTAATGAAAGACACAGGGAAATGTGAGTTCCTAATGAAAGACACAGAGGGAAATGTGAGTTCCTAATGAAAGACACAGAGAGAAATGTGAGTTCCTAATGAAAGACACAGAGAGAAATGTGACTTCCTAATGAAAGACACAGAGAGAAATGTGAGTTCCTAATGAAAGACACAGAGGGAAATGTGAGTTCCTAATGAAAGACACAGAGAGAAATGTGAGTTCCTAATGAAAGACACAGAGAGAAATGTGAGTTCCTAATGAAAGACACAGAGGAAAATGTGAGTTCCTAATGTAAGACACAGAGGAAAATGTGAGTTCCTAATGTAAGATATATAGAGGGAAATGTGAGTTTGATGTGACTAGTACAATCTAACTTCCCCCAGCCTACACCCACCACTTCCATCTGAAGAGGTGAATCCCCTGTTCCCTGATCATTGGTAAAACAGCAGCTAGCACCCCCGCAGTGTGTAGGAGGTTTACCCACTGATTGGGATGTATGGTGGAATATTGGAGGGATGAGCCCAATCACTTTCTCTCCCTGAAGCCCAGTGTCACCGACGTGGAGGAAGCAATGTGGGCGACAACTGACAATTCCACTAACTACAGCCTCCTGTTATCATAAATATAAAACACATTCGGAAAAAAAAAACAAGCAGAAACCTTTGATTGAACTGTTGATTGCAACTTAAAAGGCAAATTAGGAATTTCAAAAGGCTTCTATGTA
The DNA here is from genome assembly GCF_023373465.1 of Oncorhynchus keta. NCBI lineage: Eukaryota > Metazoa > Chordata > Actinopteri > Salmoniformes > Salmonidae > Oncorhynchus > Oncorhynchus keta. The sequence goes on along the minus strand of NW_026288818.1, from coordinate 122,847 downwards.
CAAACCCTCATAAATAATGCAGCTAGATACAGTATAGTTGTTGTGTTGTGTTCAGAACAGGAAACAGATTCTTCCAACCACCTTCTGGCATCTTAAAGGAGGAAGAGGTTCTTGTCTTTTTTTTTTTTAACCTTTATTTAACCAGGCAAGTCAGTTAAGAACATATTCTTATTTTCAATGACGGCCTGGGAACAGTGGGTTAACTGCCTGTTCAGGGGCAGAACGACAGATTTGTACCTTGTCAGCTCGGGGGTTTGAACTCGCAACCTTCCGGTTACTAGTCCAACGCTCTAACCACTAGGCTACGCTGCCCTCTGATGGTATGACACATGTTAAACATTACCAAGGTCCTTCCAAACTGCCTTTTATTTTCTTCTGCTGTACATAAGGAGAAATAAACAACGGCTTTGGGCAAGATGAACCAGGAGAGTGTGTTTAATGGTTGGCCAATCAATACCAATGGTAGCTCCCTTCTATAAACTACCACTCGCCCAACTAAACACACATCTTCTCAAACCTTGTTAAAAGCCCAAACCAATGAAAATACTGTTTCCTGAATTTGGACCGAAGTTCAATCCCTCCTGTTAATCTATAGTTTTGACAAGCAGCAGACATTGGGAGAAAGTGGTTGGCAATAAATCCAGTCGGGCAGGTTTACTGTTTCCTGTGGAATGTCTCGGAACACACAGAACCCTCGGAACACACAGAACCCTCGGAACATAGAACCCTCGGAACACACAGAACCCTCGGAACATAGAACCCTCGGAACACACAGAACCCTCACAGAACCCGCTGAACACACAGAACCCGCTGAACACACAGAACCCGCTGAACACACAGAACCCGCTGAACACACAGAACCCGCTGAACACACAGAACCCGCTGAACACACAGAACCCGCTGAACACACAGAACCCTCGGAACACACAGAACCCGCTGAACACACCGTACCACTACTGGCTCAGGACCAAAACAGCTTCGACAACAACTAGGGAACAGAAAACAGGGAGGGGAGGAAGGAGTGAAGACTTGCAGCAGGAAACAAGTGAAAGAATGTTTTTGTTTTGTGGGAGGCTGGCTGGGATTTCAAAGTGGAGCCTTTTTAGACCTAGTTATTGTTTTACACTCTTATATAGAAAGATAGACACAGGCCCTCTGATTTGACAAACTGAACTCTATCGGAGAAGTAGTTGGTAAACCAGGCGAGGCAATCATTTGAGAAACCAAGGCTGTTGAGTCTGCCAATAAGAATGTGGTGATTGACGGAGTCAAAAGCCTTGGCCATGTCGATGAATACGGCTGTACAGTAATGTCTCTTATCGATGGTGGTTATGATATCATTTAGGACCTTGAGCGTGGCTGAGGTGCACCCATGACCAGCTCTGAAACCAGATTGCAGAGCGGAGAAGATATGGGGAAATAATGGTCGGTAATCTGTTTGTTAACTTGGTTTTCAAAGACCTTAGAAAGGCAGGGTAGGATAGATATAAGTCTGTAGCAGTTTGGGTCTAGAGTGGCTCCCCTTAGAAGAGGGGTGACCGCTGAAGCTTTCCAATCTTTGGGGATCACAGACAATACGAAAGAGAGGTTGAACAGGCTAGTGATAGGGGTTGCAACAATTTAGGCAGATCATTTTAGAAAGAGAGGGTCCAGATTGTCTAGCCCAGCTGATTTGTAGGGGTCCATATTTTGCAGCTCTTTCAGAACATCAGCTATCTGGATTTGGGTGAAGGAGAAATGGGGAAGGCTTGGGCGAGTTGCTGTGGGGAGTGGAGGGCTGGTGATCGGGGTAGGAGTAGCCAGGTGGAAAGCCTGGCCAGCCGTAGAAAAATGCTTATTGAAATTCTCAATTTTAGTGGATTTACTGGTGGTGACAGTGTTTCCTAGCCTCAGTGCAGTGGGCAGCTGGGAGGAGGTGCTCTTATTCTCCATTCTACAGGATGCACATTTCTGTCTGATAAAGCTGGCCTTTGCTTTCCTAACTGCCTGTGTATATTAGATCCTAATACCCCTGAAAAGTCGCATATCATGTGTGCTATTCGATGCTAATGCAGAACGCCACAGGATGTTTTTGTGCTGGTCAAGGGCAGTCAGGTCTGGAGAGAACCAAGGGCTATATCTGTTCCTGGTTCTACATTTCTTGAATGGGGCATGCTTATTTAAGATGGTGAGGAAGGCACTTTTAAAGAATGACCAGGCTGACGGGATGAGGTCAATATCCTTCCAGGATACCCGGGTCAGGTCGATTAGAAAGGCCTGCTCGCTGAAGTGTTTTAGGGAGCGTTTGACAGTGATGGGGGGTGGTCGTTTGCTCGCAGACCCATTACGGATGCAGGCAATGAGGCAGTGATCGCTGAGATCCTGGTTAAAAACAGCAGAGGTATATTTAGAGAGCAAGTTGGTTCGGATGATATCTATGAGGGTGCCTGTGTTTACAGATTTGGGGTTGTACCTGGTGGGTTCATTGATAATTTATGTGAGATTGAGGGCATCAAGCTTAGATTGTAGGATGGCTGGGGTTGTTAAGCATGTCCCAGTTTAGGTCGCCTAGCAGCACAAGCACTGGAGATAGATGGGGGGCGATCAATTCACATATGGTGTCCAGGGCACAGCTGGGGGTACAGGGTGGTCTATAGCAAGTGGCAACGGTGAGAGACTTATTTCTGGAAAGGTGGATTTTTAAAAGTAGAAGATCAAACTGTTTTGGTACAGATCTGGATAGTATGCCAGAACTCTGCAGGCATTCTATGCAGTAGATTGCAACTCCACCCCCTTTGGCAGTTCTATCTTGTCGGAAAATGTTATAGCTAGGGATGGAAATTTCAGGGGTTTTGGTGGCCTTCCTGAGCCAGGATTCAGACACAGCTTGGACATCTGGGTTGGCAGAGTGTGCTAAAGCAGTGAATAAAACAAACTTAGGGAGGAGGCTTCTGGTGTTAACATGCATGAGACCAAGGCTATTACGGTTACAGAAGTCATCAAAAGAGAGCGCCTGGGGAATAGGAGTGGAGCTAGGCACTGCAGGGCCTGGATTCACCTCTACATCACCAGAGGAACAGAGGAGGAGTAGGATAAGTGTACGGCTAAAAAGCTATGAGAATTGGTCGCCAAGTACGTTCAGAACAGAGAGTAAAAGGAGCAGGTTTCTGGGCGCATGGTAGAATAGATTCAAGGCATAACGTCCAGACAAAGGTACGGTAGGATGTGAATACAGTGGGGGGTAAAACCTGTGCATAGATGAAAGAGATATTGTCTCTAGGAATATCATTTAAACCACGAGATGTCACAGAAATGTTTATAGGGTCTGAATCAGTGGCTTCTTGTGTGGAAGAGATGCTAAATGTGTTGGTTAATTACAGTGGCTTCTTGTGTGGAAGAGATGCTAAATGTGTTGGTTAATTACAGTGGCTTCTTGTGTGGAAGCCAGGAGATGCTAAATGTGTTGGTTAATTACAGTGGCTTCTTGTGTGGAAGAGATGCTAAATGTGTTGGTTAATTACAGTGGCTTCTTGTGTGGAAGCCAGGAGATGCTAAATGTGTTGGTTAATTACAGTGGCTTCTTGTGTGGAAGAGATGCTAAATGTGTTGGTTAATTACAGTGGCTTCTTGTGTGGAAGAGATGCTAAATGTGTTGGTTAATTACAGTGGCTTCTTGTGTGGAAGAGATGCTAAATGTGTTGGTTAATTACAGTGGCTTCTTGTGTGGAAGAGATGCTAAATGTGTTGGTTAATTACAGTGTGTTGGTTAATTACAGTGGCTTCTTGTGTGGAAGAGATGCTAAATGTGTTGGTTAATTACAGTGGCTTCTTGTGTGGAAGAGATGCTAAATGTGTTGGTTAATTACAGTGGCTTCTTGTGTGGAAGAGATGCTAAATGTGTTGGTTAATTACAGTGGCTTCTTGTGTGGAAGAGATGCTAAATGTGTTGGTTAATTACAGTGGCTTCTTGTGTGGAAGCCAGGAGATGCTAAATGTGTTGGTTAATTACAGTGAGACCGGCAGTTATTTGATTGACAATCCCGGCTGACCAGATTACGTGACTACCCAGTTACAACGCAAAATACTGACCCAGGTACAACCCAATATACTGAAGACAGACCCACCCAGGTACAACCCATTATACTGACCCAGGTACAACCCAATATACTGAAGACAGACACACCCAGGTACAACCCATTATACTGACCCAGGTACAACCCAATATACTGAAGACAGACCCACCCAGGTACAACCCATTATACTGACCCAGGTACAACCCAATATACTGAAGACAGACCCACCCAGGTACAACCCATTATATTGACCCAGGTACAACCCAATATACTGAAGACAGACACACCCAGGTACAACCCATTATACTGACCCAGGTACAACCCAATATACCGACCCAGGTACAACCCATTATACTGAAGACAGACACAACCAGGTACAACCCATTATACTGAAGACAGACCCACCCAGGTACAACCCATTATATTGACCCAGGTACAACCCATTATACTGACCCAGGTACAACCCAATATACTGACCCAGGTACAACCCATTATACTGAAGACAGACCCACCCAGGTACAACCGATTATACTGACCCAGGTACAACCCAATATACTGACCCAGGTACAACCCAATATACTGACCCAGGTACAACCCATTATACTGACCCAGGTACAACCCAATATACTGACCCAGGTACAACCCAATATACTGAAGACAGACCCACCCAGGTACAACCCAATATACTGAAGACAGACCCACCCAGGTACAACCCATTATACTGACCCAGGTACAACCCAATATACTGACCCAGGTACAACCCAATATACTGAAGACAGACCCACCCAGGTACAACCCAATATACTGACCCAGGTACAACCCAATATACTGACCCAGGTACAACCCATTATACTGACCCAGGTACAACCCAATATACTGACCCAGGTACAACCCAATATACTGAAGACAGACCCACCCAGGTACAACCCAATATACTGAAGACAGACCCACCCAGGTACAACCCATTATACTGAAGACAGACCCACCCAGGTACAACCCAATATACTGAAGACAGACCCACCCAGGTACAACCCAAAATACTGAAGACAGACCCACCCAGGTACAACCCATTATACTGACCCAGGTACAACCCAATATACTGACCCAGGTACAACCCAATATACTGAAGACAGACCCACCCAGGTACAAACCATTATACTGACCCAGGTACAACCCATTATAAAGACCCGGGTACAACCCATTATACTGTCCCAGGTACAACCCATTATACTGAAGACAGACCCACCCAGGTACAACCCATTATACTGAAGACAGACCCACCCAGGTACAACCCAATATACTGACCCAGGTACAACCCAATATACTGAAGACAGACCCACCCAGGTACAACCCATTATACTGAAGACAGACCCACCCAGGTACAACCCAATATACTGAAGACAGACCCACCCAGGTACAACCCATTATACTGAAGACAGACCCACCCAGGTACAACCCATTATACTGACCCAGGTACAACCCAATATACTGAAGACAGACCCACCCAGGTACAACCCAATATACTGACCCAGGTACAACCCAATATACTGAAGACAGACCCACCCAGGTACAACCCATTATACTGAAGACAGACCCACCCAGGTACAACCCATTATACTGACCCAGGTACAACCCAATATACTGAAGACAGACCCACCCAGGTATAACCCAATATACTGACCCAGGTACAACCCATTATACTGAAGACAGACCCACCCAGGTATAACCCAATATACTGAAGACAGAAAACACCCAGGTACAACCCAATATACTGACCCAGGTACAACCCAATATACTGAAGACAGGCCCACCCAGGTACAACCCAATATACTGACCCAGGTACAATCCATTATACTGAAGACAGACCCCCAGGTACAACCCAATATACTGAAGACAGACCCACCCAGGTATAACCCAATATACTGAAGACAGAAAACACCCAGGTACAACCCAATATACTGACCCAGGTACAACCCAATATACTGAAGACAGACCCACCCAGGTACAACCCATTATACTGAAGACAGACCCACCCAGGTACAACCCATTATACTGACCCAGGTACAACCCAATATACTGAAGACAGACCCACCCAGGTATAACCCAATATACTGACCCAGGTACAACCCATTATACTGAAGACAGACCCACCCAGGTATAACCCAATATACTGAAGACAGAAAACACCCAGGTACAACCCAATATACTGACCCAGGTACAACCCAATATACTGAAGACAGGCCCACCCAGGTACAACCCAATATACTGACCCAGGTACAATCCATTATACTGAAGACAGACCCCCCCAGGTACAACCCAATATACTGAAGACAGACCCCCCAGGTACAACCCAATATACTGAAGACAGACCCACCCAGGTATAACCCAATATACTGAAGACAGAAAACACCCAGGTACAACCCAATATACTGACCCAGGTACAACCCAATATACTGAAGACAGGCCCACCCAGGTACAACCCAATATACTGACCCAGGTACAATCCATTATACTGAAGACAGACCCCCCCAGGTACAACCCAATATACTGAAGACAGACCCACCCAGGTATAACCCAATATACTGACCCAGGTACAACCTAATATACTGAAGACAGACCCACCCAGGTATAACCCAATATACTGACCCAGGTACAACCCAATATACTGAAGACAGACCCACCCAGGTATAACCCAATATACTGACCCAGGTACAACCCAATATACTGAAGACAGACCCACCCAGGTACAACCCAATATACTGACCCAGGTACAACCCAATATACTGAAGACAGACCCACCCAGGTACAACCCAATATACTGACCCAGGTATAACCCAATATACTGACCCAGGTACAATTCCAGTCTATTCTGGAAGGACACCAGAATTCCACTTCCAATTATATTCAATGCTTTTAAATTGGGACATTTTGGAATTTGAATTAGTTTTGACTTTCTTAATTGACCGGAATTGAAATAATTGACCCTGAACCCTGATTCCCAGTCCTACTGTGGCCCAAGAAAGAGTTTCCTGCGTGGGTTCTGCCATGGGTTCTGCCATGGGTTCTGCCATGGGTTCTGCCATGGGTTCTGCCATGGGTTCTGCCATGGGTTCTGCCTCCTTCTGCCATTACCTTCATGTGACGTGATTACAGGCAGAATAAATTCCTTCCTGAGTTTATTAACTACAGGAGCATTCTGTAGTTGCTATATCCATTTTCCAACTCATAAATTATTCATATGCACCCATTGATTCTTGAAGAATATAACTTCTAAATGCCTCTTCAACTGTCGTACCCCATCAGAACCCAAAATATACCTCGTTTTTTTACTCCTATGTTTGCAATAATAATAATAACCAAACATTGCATAGCCTCAACGTGGTTAAAACTCTACATTTGATATCACGGATGGGTCAGTCCTTGTGTCTATAATAATGTCTCTGCATTTAAGAGCAGTTCTATTTGTCCAGCTCCGTCCGTTTAACTTATTAGAGAAACAGGGGCGGGGTGGACGTTTGGTTATTGCTTCAATCAAGGATTATAGCTTTAAAGCTGTACATTCTGATATCATAAACACCTCTATTCTATTCCAGTATGGTCTGGAGGGGGGGGGGGCATAAATCACAACTGCACCTCCATTCTATTCCAGTATGGTCTGGAGGGGGGAGGCATAAATCACATCAACACCTCCATTCTATTCCAGTATGGTCTGGAGGGGGGGGGGGCATAAATCACAACAACACCTCCATTCTATTCCAGTATGGTCTGGAGGGGGGCATAAATCACAACAACACCTCCATTCTATTCCAGTATGGTCTGGAGGGGGGGCATAAATCACAACAACAATTCCATTATATTCCAGTATGGTCTGGAGGGAGGGGGTGGGAGGCATAAATCACAACAACACCTCCATTCTATTCCAGTATGGTCTGGAGGGGGGGCATAAATCACAACAGCACCTCCATTATATTCCAGTATGGTCTGGAGGGAGGGGGTGGGAGGCATAAATCACAACAGCACCTCCATTCTATTCCAGAATGCTCTGGAGGGGGGCATAAATCACAACAACACCTCCATTCTATTCCAGTATGGTCTGGAGGGGGGGGGGGGCATAAATCACAACAGCACCTCCATTCTATTCCAGTATGGTCTGGAGGGAGGGGGTGGGAGGCATAAATCACAACAGCACCTCCATTCTATTCCAGAATGCTCTGGAGGGGGGCATAAATCACAACAACACCTCCATTCTATTCCAGTATGGTCTGGGGGGCATAAATCACAACTGCACCTCCATTCTATTCCAGTATGGGGTCTGGGGGGGGCATAAATCACAACAACACCTCCATTCTATTCCAGTATGCTCTGGGGGGCATAAATCACAACTGCACCTCCATTCTATTCCAGTATGGTCTGGGGGGCCTAAATCACAACAGCACCTCCAATCTATTCCAGAATGCTCTGGATGGGGGAGGGGGAGGCATAAATCACAGCAACACCTCCAATCTATTCCAGTATGGTCTGGAGCAAAGGAAATGTAATCCCAACTGCATCTGCCTGGCCAAGTCATGATGAATGGGAGGTAGAGAGACAGAGAAGTTATAACTGGGCCAAGACATCTTCCTGGTGTAAAATACACACTATACTGCTTTCGCAAAGATCCACACACAGACACACACAGGAAAATTCCAGACCGCAAACAATTAGCATGACAGGTATGCTACAGTCCAAAGCCCAGAAAACGATTTCACCAGTAATGAGAAGAACATTCACCGCCTTAAAATGGATTCTCAGTTCTCCCAGACAACCTTGGGAGTTTGGAGAGCGAGAAAGAGAGTGTGTGTGTGTGTGGGTATGTGTGTGTGTGTGTGTGTACATAAACAGGCAGTGAGGGAGTCTTGACACTTGATCTGGGAATGTAGAGCCTGTCTGGTAAACGGAACTGAATAGTGACCTTTGACCCTCCTCAAACAGACATAAACCTGGATCTCAAATGGAGCCCTATACCCTATATAGTACACTACTATTGACCAGAGCCCTATTCCCTATATAGTACACTACTGTTGACCGGAGCCCTATTCCCTATATAGAACACTACTGTTGACCAGAGCCCTATTCCCTATACAGAACACTACTGTTGACCAGAGCCCTATTCCCTATATAGAACACTACTGTTGACCAGAGCCCTATTCCCTATATAGAACACTACTGTTGACCAGAGCCCTATTCCCTATATAGAACACTACTGTTGACCAGAGCCCTATTCCCTATATAGAACACTACTGTTGACCAGAGCCCTATTCCCTATATAGAACACTACTGTTGACCAGAGCCCTATTCCCTATGTAGTGCTACTATAGACCAGAGCCCTATTCCCTATATAGAACACTACTGTTGACCAGAGCCCTATTCCCTATATAGAACACTACTGTTGACCAGAGCCCTATTCCCTATGTAGTGCACTACTATAGACCAGAGCCCTATTCCCTATATAGAACACTACTGTTGACCAGAGCCCTATTCCCTATATAGTACACTACTGTTGACCAGAGCCCTAACCCTAACCCTAACTCTAACCCGAACTCTAACCCTAACTCTAACCCTAACTCTAACCCTAACTCTAACTCTAACCCTAACTCTAACCCTAACTCTAACCCTAACTCTAACTTTAACCCTACCTCTAACCCTAACTCTAACCCTAACTCTAACCCTAACTCTAACCCTAACTCTAACTTTAACCCTAACTCTAACCCTAACTCTAACCCTAACTCTAACCCTAACTCTAACCCTAACTGTAACTCTAACCCCTAACCCTAGCCCACGACATCAAGGAGAAGGAAAGAACAGAACCCATGTGACCAACCAGCCATGTGACCAACCAGCCATGTGACCAACCAGCCATGTGACCAACCAACCATGTGACCAACCAGCCATGTGACCAACCAGCCATGTGACCAACCAGCCATGTGACCAACCAGCCATGTGACCAACCAGCCATGTGACCAACCAACCATGTGACCAACCAGTCATGTGACCAACCAACCATGTGACCAACCAACCATGTGACCAACCAGCCATGTGACCAACCAACCATGTGACCAACCAGCCATGTGACCAACCAACCATGTGACCAACCAACCATGTGACCAACCAACCATGTGACCAACCAGCCACGTGACCAACCAACCACGTGACCAACCAGCCATGTGACCAACCAACCATGTGACCAACCAACCATGTGACCAACCAGCCATGTGACCAACCAACCATGTGACCAACCAGCCATGTGACCAACCAACCATGTGACCAACCAGCCATGTGACCAACCAGCCATGTGACCAACCAGCCATGTGACCAACCAGCCATGTGACCAACCAGCCATGTGACCAACCAGCCATGTGACCAACCAACCATGTGACCAACCAGCCATGTGACCAACCAGCCATGTGACCAACCAACCATGTGACCAACCAGCCATGTGACCAACCAACCATGTGACCAACCAGCCATGTGACCAACCAACCATGTGACCAACCAGCCATGTGACCAACCAACCATGTGACCAACCAGCCATGTGACCAACCAACCATGTGACCAACCAACCATGTGACCAACCAGCCATGTGACCAACCAGCCATGTGACCAACCAGCCATGTGACCAACCAGCCATGTGACCAACCAACCATGTGACCAACCAGCCATGTGACCAACCAGCCATGTGACCAACCAACCATGTGACCAACCAACCATGTGACCAACCAGCCATGTGACCAACCAGCCAGGTGACCTACCAACCATGTGACCAACCAGCCATGTGACCAACCAGCCATGTGACCAACCAGCCATGTGACCAACCAACCATGTGACCAACCAGCCATGTGACCAACCAGCCATGTGACCAACCAGCCAGGTGACCTACCAACCATGTGACCAACCAGCCATGTGACCAACCAGCCATGTGACCAACCAGCCATGTGACCAACCAGCCAGGTGACCAACCAGCCATGTGACCAACCAGTCATGTGACCAACCAGCCAGGTGACCAACCAGCCATGTGACCAACCAGCCAGGTGACCAACCAGCCATGTGACCAACCAGTCATGTGACCAACCAGTCATGTGACCAACCAGCCAGGTGACCAGCCATGTGACCAACCAGCCATGTGACCAACCAGCCATGTGACCAACCAGCCAGGTGACCAGCCATGTGACCAACCAGCCATGTGACCAACCAGCCATGTGACCAACCAGCCATGTGACCAACCAGCCAGGTGACCAACCAGCCATGTGACCAACCAGCCATGTGACCAACCAGCCAGGTGACCAACCAACCATGTGACCAACCAGCCATGTGACCAACCAACCATGTGACCAACCAGCCATGTGACCAACCAAAAGAGCAGCTCTGAGGAAGAGAGGAGATTCAGCAACTCTTGGAGGGCGATGGAAGTTTAAAAAATTGTTTTTATTGTTAAATAATTAAATAAAGTAAAATGTTGGTTTTAATACATTAATTTACTTCCATTGCCCTACAAGAGTTTCTGAATATCCTCTCTGCTTCAGTTTGCGCCTCAGTTCATGGACCTTGGTTAGAGACAGAGAGGAAGCAACAGTTCCCTTCCCTCAGCTCTGAGGAACAACAAGAGGTCAACAGCAATATCAGTAGGGTTAATAGTTATTTGAAGCAGCAATCTCAGAGGTTAAAGTTCATGAAAACACAATCCAGTGAAAAAGGATGGTGGGTTTATGAAAGGTTTTCCAGTCCCGTGTTTACAGAGAGGAGAGCTGAAGGAGGTCATTGGAAAAGGAACACAACTCTTCAGTGATGTACAGAGACAGAGGTCCCGTGTTTACAAGGTCTCCCCAGGTCCCGTGTTTACAGAGAGGAGAGCTGAAGGAGGTCATTGGAAAAGGAACACAACTCTTCAGTGATGTACAGAGACAAGGTCTCCCCAGGTCCCGTGTTTACAGAGAGGAGAGCTGACGGAGGTCATTGGAAAAGGGACACAACTCTTCGGTGATGTACAGAGACAAGGTCTCCCCAGGTCCCGTGTCGGGACCATCACTGTGGTATCTGGAAGACAGATAGTGTGGACAAGGACGATATGACAGTATTTTTTTTAAATTTATTTTATCGATACTGTGAACCATCAGATCCTCCTCTCCACCCTCTCCGAGTTGGGCATCTCCGGCGCGGCCCACGCTTGGATTGCGTCCTACCTGACAGGTCGCTCCTACCAGGTGGCGTGGCGAGAATCTGTCTCCTCACCACGCGCTCTCACCACTGGTGTCCCCCAGGGCTCTGTTCTAGGCCCTCTCTTATTCTCGCTATACACCAAGTCACTTGGCTCTGTCATAACCTCACATGGTCTCTCCTATCATTGCTATGCAGACGACACACAATTAATCTTCTCCTTTCCCCCTTCTGATGACCAGGTGGCGAATCGCATCTCTGCATGTCTGGCAGACATATCAGTGTGGATGACGGATCACCACCTCAAGCTGAACCTCAGCAAGACGGAGCTCCTCTTCCTCCCGGGGAAGGACTGCCCGTTCCATGATCTCGCCATCACGGTTGACAACTCCATTGTGTCCTCCTCCCAGAGCACTAAGAACCTTGGCGTGATCCTGGACAACACCCTGACGTTCTCAACTAACATCAAGGCGGTGTCCCGTTCCTGTAGGTTCATGCTCTACAACATCCGCAGAGTACGACCCTGCCTCACACAGGAAGCGGCGCAGGTCCTAATCCAGGCACTTGTCATCTCCCGTCTTGACTACTGCAACTCGCTGTTGGCTGGGCTCCCTGCCTGTGCCATTAAACCCCTACAACTCATCCAGAACGCCGCAGCCCGTCTGGTGTTCAACCTTCCCAAGTTCTCTCACGTCACCCCGCTCCTCCGCTCTCTCCACTGGCTTCCAGTTGAAGCTCGCATCCGCTACAAGACCATGGTGCTCGCCTACGGAGCTGTGAGGGGAACGGCACCTCAGTACCTCCAGGCCCTGATCAGGCCCTACACCCAAACAAGGGCACTGCGTTCATCCACCTCTGGCCTGCTCGCCTCCCTACCACTGAGGAAGTACAGTTCCCGCTCAGCCCAGTCAAAACTGTTCGCTGCTCTGGCCCCCAATGGTGGAACAAACTCCCTCACGACGCCAGGACAGCGGAGTCAATCACCACCTTCCGGAGACACCTGAAACCCCACCTCTTCAAGGAATACCTAGGATAGGGTAAGTAAGGGTAAGTAATCCTTCTCACCCCCCTTCCCAACAAGATTTAGATGCAAGTGGCTGTTCCACTGGTTGTCATAGGTGTTTGCACCAATTTGTAAGTCGCTCTGGATAAGAGCGTCTGCTAAATGACTTAAATGTAAATGTAATGTATTTTCACTGGGGGATACACTGAGGGATACACTGTGGGGATACACTGTGGGATACACTGTGGGGATATACTGAGGGATACACTGTGGGGATACACTGTGGGGATACACTGAGGGATACACTGTGGGGGATACACTGTGGGGATACACTGTGGGGATATACTGTGGGGATACACTGAGGGGATACACTGAGGGGATACACTGTGGGGATACACTGTGGGGATACACTGTGGGGATACACTGTGGGGATACACTGTGGGGATACACTGTGGGGATACACTGTGGGGATACACTGAGGGGATACACTGAGGGGATACACTGAGGGGATACACTGAGGGGATACACTGGGGGATACACTGAGGGGATACACTGAGGGGATACACTGAGGGGATACACTGTGGGGATACACTGTGGGGATACACTGAGGGGATACACTGGGGGATACACTGTGGGGATACACTGTGGGGATACACTGGGGGATACACTGTGGGATACACTGAGGGGATACACTGAGGGGATACACTGTGGGATACACTGAGGGGATACACTGAGGGGATACACTGAGGGATACACTGTGGGGATACACTGTGGGGATACACTGAGGGGATACACTGTGGGGATACACTGTGGGGATACACTGTGGGGATACACTGTGCTGTGGGGATAGACTGTGGGGATAGACTGTGGGGGATACACTGAGGGGATACACTGAGGGGATACACTGTGGGGATACACTGTGGGGATACACTGTGGGGATACACTGTGCTGTGGGGATACACTGTGCTGTGGGGATACACTGTGGGGATACACTGTGGGGATACACTGAGGGGATACACTGAGGGGATACACTGTGGGGATACACTGTGGGGGATACACTGTGGGGATACACTGAGGGGATACACTGTGGGGATACACTGAGGGGATACACTGTGGGGATACACTGTGGGGATACACTGAGGGGATACACTGTACACAGTGTCTTCGTAAAACAGCGATTCACACCCCTTCACTTAACACATTGTGTTGTTACAACCCACACACTCACACACAGACACACACTCACACACATACTCACATACACACACACACACACACACACACACACACACACACACACACACACACACACACACACACACACACACACACACACACACACACACACACACACAACCCTATAATGCCGAAGTAGAATATTTTTTTTTCGCAATTTTTACAAGATAATAAAAAATGAAAAGCTGAAATGTCTTGAGTCAATAAGTATTTAATTTGTTATGTCGAGGAGCCTAAATAAGTTCAGGAGTAAGAATGTGCTTAACAAGTCCCATAATAAGTTGCATGGATTCACTCTGTGTGCAATAATAGAGTTTAACATGATTTTTTAATGACTACCTCATCTCTGTACCCCCACACATACAGATAATCGTAAGGTCCCTCAGTCAAGTAGTACATTTCAAACACAGATTCAACCACAAAGACCAGGGTTGGTTTTCCAATGCCTCGCAGAGAAGGGCACCTATTGGTCGATGGGAATACAACAAAATGCAGACATTGAATATCCCTTTGAGCAACATGGTGCAGTTATTAATTACACTTTGGATGGTGTATCAATACACCCAGTCACTACAAATATACAGGCGTCTTTCTTAACTCAGTTGCCGGAGAGGAAGGAAACTGCGCAGGGATTTCACCATGAGGCCCATGGTGACTTTAAAACAGTTACAGAGTTTAATGGCTGTGATAGAAGGAAACTGATGGATGGATCAACAACATTGTAGTTACTCCACAATACTTTCCACCAGACACTGGGAGATGAATTCACCTTTCAGCAGGACAATGACAAATATTGCACAATCCAGGTGTGTAAAGCTCTTAAGAGACTTAAAGAAAGACTCACAGCTGTAATCGCTCTTAGAGAATTACCCAGAAAGACTCACAGCTGTAATCGCAGCCCAAAAGTGCTTCTACAAAGTATTGACTCACGGGTGTGAATACTTAGGTAAATTAGATATTTCTGTATTTCATTTTCAGCTAGCCAGCTAACTAGCGATTACCATTAAAGGCTCTCATGATGAGGCACACACACAGAGAAAGAGAGAGAGACAGAGAGAGACACAGACCTCACTTGCTTTGGCAATGTTAACACGTTTCCCATGCCAATAAAGCCCTTGAATTGAATTGACAGAGAGAGAGAGAGAGAGAGAGAGAGAGAGAGAGAGAGAGAGAGAGAGAGAGAGAGAGAGAGAGAGAGAGAGAGAGAGAGAGAGAGAGAGAGAGAGAGAGAGAGAGAGAGAGAGAGAGAGAGAGAGAGAGAGACACAGAGAGAGAGAGACACAGAGAGAGAGAGACACAGAGAGAGACACACACAGAGAGAGACACACACAGAGAGAGACACACACAGACACACAGGGAGAGAGGGACAGAGAGAGAGAGAGAGAGAGAGAGAGAGAGAGAGAGAGAGACACACACACACACACAGAGACCCACACAGAGAGAGGGACACACACAGAGAAAGAGAGAGAGAGACAGAGAGAGTGACACAGAGAGAGACACACACACAGAGAAAGAGAGAGAGAGACAGAGAGAGTGACACAGAGAGAGACACACACACAGAGGGAGAGAGAGAGAGAGAGAGAGAGAGAGAGAGAGAGAGAGAGAGAGAGAGAGAGAGAGAGAGACACACACACACACAGAGAGACAGAGAGGGAGAGAGACACAAACACACACACACACACAGAGACCCACACAGAGAGAGTGACACAGAGAGAGAGACACACACAGAAAGAGAGAGAGAGACAGAGAGAGTGACACAGAGAGAGAGACACACACAGAGAAAGAGAGACAGAGAGAGTGACACAGAGAGAGACACACACACAGAGGGAGAAAGAGAGAGGGAGAAAGAGAGAGAGAGACAGAGAGAGAGAGACAGAGAGAGAGAGACAGAGAGAGAGAGAGACACACAGAGAGATCCAACCACTAATGCTAGGGCCATCCTGCTGAACTAAGGGACTTCCACTGCATGGCCTTTTGTAAGAATCCTCTCTGGACCTCATGCAGATACTGACTGAAACCACATGTGGAAACGATGACGATAATCGCCTTGAAATATGGACACGGCCACAGTCACCATCAGGAACTTGATTAAAAGGAGCAGCTGCAGAGCGACGTTAAGCCGTCTTTCGGATGGGACGTTAAATGTCTGTCCCGACTCTCTGAGGTCATTAAAAATCCCATGGCACTTATCGTTAGAGCAGAGGAGCAGCTGCAGAGCGACGTTAAAAAACAACTAGACAGTCTACAGTCGTTCAGAGAGGCCGTTATACTGAACACATCTCTACAGACTGTCGTTCAGAGAGGCCGTGTACTGAACACATCTCTACAGACTGTCGTTCAGAGAGGCCGTGTACTGAACACATCTCTACAGACTGTCGATCAGAGAGGCCGTGTTAATGAACACATCTCTACAGACTGTCGATCAGAGAGGCCGTGCTACTGAACACATCTCTACAGACTGTCGATCAGAGAGGCCGTGCTACTGAACCCACATCTCTACAGACTGTCGATCAGAGAGGCCGTGCTACTGAACCCACATCTCTACAGACTGTCGATCAGAGAGGCCGTGCTACTGAACACATCTCTACAGTCTGTCGTTCAGAGAGGCCGTACTACTGAACCCACATCTCTACAGTCTGTCGTTCAGAGAGGCCGTGGCACTGAACCCACATCTCTACAGACTGTCGTTCAGAGAGGCCGTACTACTGAACCCACATCTCTACAGACTGTCGTTCAGAGAGGCCGTGGCACTGAACCCACATCTCTACAGACTGTCGTTCAGAGAGGCCGTGGCACTGAACACACATCTCTACAGACTGTCGTTCAGAGAGGCCGTGCTACTGAACCCACATCTCTACAGACTGTCGTTCAGAGAGGCCGTGCTACTGAACCCACATCTCTACAGACTGTCGATCAGAGAGGCCGTGCTACTGAACACACATCTCTACAGACTGTCGTTCAGAGAGGCCGTACTACTGAACCCACATCTCTACAGACTGTCGATCAGAGAGGCCGTGTCACTGAACACATCTCTACAGACTGTCATTCAGAGAGGCCGTGCTACTGAACACATCTCTACAGACTGTCATTCAGAGAGGCCGTGCAGTAGGGGGAGTGCTGCTCAGCGTGAGGTAATACAGTAGGGGGAGTGCTGCCCAGTGTGAGGTAATACAGTAGGGGGAGTGCTGCTCAGCGTGAGGTAATACAGTAGGGGGAGTGCTGCTCAGCGTGAGGTAATACAGTAGGGGGAGTGCTGCTCAGCGTGAGGTAATACAGGAGGGGGAGTGCTGCTCAGCGTGAGGTAATACAGTAGGGGGAGTGCTGCTCAGCATGAGGTAATACAGTAGGGGGAGTGCTGAGGTAATACAGTAGGGGAGTGCTGCTCAGCGTGAGGTAATACAGTAGGGGGAGTGCTGCTCAGCGTGAGGTAATACAGTAGGGGGAGTGCTGAGGTAATACAGTAGGGGGAGTGCTGCTCAGCGTGAGGTAATACAGTAGGGGGAGTGCTGCTCAGCGTGAGGTAATACAGTAGGGGGAGTGCTGAGGTAATACAGTAGAGGGAGTGCTGCTCAGAGCCCCAAAGACCCTACATAGTGCACTACTTTAGACCAGAGCCCTATAGGCACTACATAGTGCACTACTTTAGACCAGAGCCCTATAGGCCCTACATAGTGCACTACTTTAGACCAGAGCCCTATAGGCACTACATAGGGTATAGTGAGCCATTTCCCCCCCCATAAGTAGGACTACAAATAATATCTCAGCTCAAAGCACTATGGAGATAGGGGTGAAATGGCTATCTGGCATTTCAGGCAAATATCAGATGGGCCTGTCTAGCTTGGGTTGTTTAACACAACATGTCTTGCTGTTAACGGGGAGTGTGTTAGAGATGCCCCCGGGGGCCAATTTCTAGTCCCAGCTCTGTGTTCCCGAAGGATAATCTATCTAAACTGAGATAACCTCAACACTCCCAAGATGACCTCAAGGACCCGCCAGGAGAGAAACACACCAATTACTGGGACTGGGCTGAGACCAGCATAGTTTGGGAGAGAAAATGACGGTTTACGACATCTTGTGTGTGTGTGTGTGTGTGTGTGTGTGTGGTGTGTGTGTGTGTGTGTGTGTGTGTGTGTGTGTGTGTGTGTGTGTGTGTGTGTGTGTGTGTGTGTGTGTGTGTGTGTGTGTGTGGTCAAGCAGGAATTATAACAACATTTCAGTGCCACTGTGTCGCGACCATAATTGTCACAGAAGGAACGTGAAGCCATGAAGAGCAAAACAAACACCTGGAACAAAGCGCCGTGTTGTCAACAAGTTCACAACAATTTGACAACAAAAGGTTGGATATGACAAACAGGCCTCTGAACAGGAGAGGTGTTTCAAATTTAACAAACAGTACTATACTGGTGACAGAGGACAAAGATGTCTCTCCTCCCTCTCCTTCCACTCTCCTCTTGGTCTCCTCCCACTCTCCTCTTGGTCTCTCCTCCCACTCTCCTCTTGGTCTCTCCTCCCACTCTCCTCTGTGTCTCTCCTCCCACTCTCCTCTTGGTCTCCTCCCCACTCTCCTCTTGGTCTCTCCTCCCACTCTCCTCTTGGTCTCTCCTCCCACTCTCATCTCTCTGTCTCTTCTTCCACTCTCCTCTGTGTCTCTCATCTCTCTGTCTCTCCTTCCACTCTCCTCTGTGTCTCTCATCTCGCTGTCTCTCCTTCCACTCTCCTCTCTCTGTCTCTCCTTCCACTCTCCTCTGTGTCTCTCATCTCTCTGTCTCTCCTTCCACTCTCATCTCTCTGTCTCTTCTTCCACTCTCCTCTGTTGTTCTCATCTCTCTGTCTTTCTTCCACTCTCCTCTGTGTCTCTCATCTCTCTGTCTCTCCTTCCACTCTCCTCTGTGTCTCTCATCTCTCTGTCTCTCCTTCCACTCTCCTCTGTGTCTCTCATCTCTCTGTCTCTCCTTCCACTCTTCTCTGTGTCTCTCATCTCGCTGTCTCTCCTCCCACTCTCCTCTTGGTCTCTCCTTCCACTCTCCTCTGTTGTTCTCATCTCTCTGTCTCTCCTTCCACTCTTCTCTGTGTCTCTCATCTCGCTGTCTCTCCTCCCACTCTCCTCTTGGTCTCTCCTTCCACTCTCCTCTTGGTCTCTCCTTCCACTCTCCTCTGTGTCTCTCCTTCCACTCTCCTCTGTGTCTCTCCTTCCACTCTCCTCTGTGTCTCTCCTCCCACTCTCCTCTCTGTCTCTCCTTCCACTCTCCTCTGTGTCTCTCCTCCCACTCTCCTCTCTGTCTCTCCTTCCACTCTCCTCTGTGTCTCTCATCTCTCCGTCTCTCCTCCCACTCTCATCTTGGTCTCTCCTTCCACTCTCCTCTGTGTCTCTCATCTCTCTCTCTCCTCCCACTCTCCTCTGTGTCTCTCCTCCCACTCTCCTCTGTGTCTCTCATCTCTCTGTCTCATCTCTCTGGTCTCTCCTTCCACTCTCCTCTGTGTCTCTCATCTCTCTGTCTCTCCTCCCACTCTCCTCTGTGTCTCTCCTCCCACTCTCCTCTGTGTCTCTCATCTCTCTGTCTCTCCTCCCACTCTCTTCTTGGTCTCTCCTTCCACTCTCCTCTGTGTCTCTCATCTCTCTGTCTCTCCTCCCACTCTCTTCTTGGTCTCTCCTTCCACTCTCCTCTGTGTCTCTCATCTCTCTGTCTCTCCTCCCACTCTCTTCTTGGTCTCTCCTTCCACTCTCCTCTGTTGTTCTCATCTCTCTGTCTCTCCTCCATCTCTCCTCTCTCCTCCCTCTCTCCTCTATCAGTGTCTCTCCTCTCTATGTCTCTCCTTTCTCTCTCATCCCTCTCTCCTCTCTGTCTCTCCTCTCTCTGTGTGTCAGGTTTAGTCAGGTCTAGTCTAGTCTAGTCAGGACTAGTCAGGTCTAGTCTCGTCAGGTCTAGTCTAGTCAGGTCTAGTCAGATCTAGTCAGGTCTGGTCTGGTCTACTCAGGTTTAGTCAGGTCTAGTCTAGTCAGGTTTAGTCAGGTCTGGTCAGGTCTAGTCTAGTCTAGTCAGGACTAGTCAGGTCTAATCTAGTCAGGTCTGGTCTAGTCAGGTCTAGTCTAGTCAGGTCTAGTCAGGTCTAGTCTAGTCTGGTCTGGTTTAGTCTAGTCAGGTCTAGTCAGGTCTAGTCAGGTCAGTCAAGTCTAGTCAGGTCTAGTCAGGTCTAGTCTAGTCTAGTCAGGTCTAGTCTAGTCAGGTCTAGTCAGGTCTAGTCTAGTCAGGTCTAGTCAGGTCAGTCAGGTCTAGTCAGGTCTAATCTAGTCAGGTCAGGTCTAGTCTAGTCAGGTCAGTCAGGTCTAGTCTAGTCAGGTCAGGTCTAGTCAGGTCTAGTCAGGTCTAATCTAGTCAGGTCTAGTCAGGTCTGGTCAGGTCTAGTCAGGTCTCGTCAGGTCTAGTCTACTCTAGTCTAGTCAGGTCTAGTCAGGTCTAGTCAGGTCTAATCTAGTCAGGTCAGGTCTAGTCTAGTCAGGTCTAGTCAGGTCTAGTCTCGTCAGGTCTAATCTAGTCAGGTCAGGTCTAATCTAGTCAGGTATGGTCTAGTCAGGTTTAGTCTGGGGTCTGGTCAGGTCTAGTCTGGTCTAGTCAGGACTAGTCAGGTCTAGTCTAGTCAGGTCTGGTCTAGTCTCTAGTCAGGTCTAGTCTAGTCTAGTCAGTCTAGTCAGGTCTGGTCAGGTCTAGTCTAGGTCTGGTCTAGTCAGGCTGGTCTAGTCAGTTCTGGTCAGGTCTAGTCTAGTCAGGTCTAGTCAGGTCTAGTCTAGTCTAGTCAGGTCTAGTCAGGTAGTCTCTAGTCAGTCAGTCTAGTCTAGTCAGGTCTAGTCTAGTCAGGTCTAGTCAGGACTAGTCAGGTCTAATCTAGTCAGGTCTAGTCTGGTCTAGTCAGGTCTAGTCTAGTCTAGGTCTAGTCTAGTCTAGGTCTAGTCTAGTCAGGTCTAGTCAGGTCTAGTCTAGTCAGGTCTGGTCTAGTCAGGTCTAGTCTAGTCAGGTCTGGTCAGGTCTAGTCTAGTCTGGTCTAGTCTAGTCAGGTCTAGTCTAGTCAGGTCTAGTCAGGTCTAGTCAGGTCTAGTCTAGTCAGGTCTGGTCAGGTCTGGTCAGGTCTAGTCTAGTCTGGTCTAGTCTAGTCTAGTCAGGTCTAGTCTAGTCAGGTCTCTGGTCAGGTCTAGTCTCTAGTCAGGTCTAGGTCTAGTCAGGTCTGGTCAGGTCAGTCTAGTCAGGTCTAGTCTAGTCAGTCAGTCTAGTCAGGTCTAGTCTAGTCAGTTCTGGTCAGGTCTGGTCTAGTCTAGTCAGGTCTAGTCTAGTCAGGTCTAGTCTAGTCAGGTCTAGTCTAGTCAGGTCTAGTCAGGTCTAGTCAGGTCTCTAGTCAGGTCAGGTCTAGTCAGGTCTGGTCAGTCTAGTCTAGTCTAGTCAGGACTAGTCAGGTCTAGTCTAGGTCAGGTCTAGGTCTAGGTCTAGTCTAGGTCAGGTCTAGTCTAGTCAGGTCTAGTCTAGTCAGGTCTAGTCAGGTCTAGTCTAGTCAGGTCTAGTCTCAGGTCTAGTCTAGTCTGGTCTAGTCTAGTCTAGTCAGGTAGGTCTCTAGTCAGGTCTAGTCTGGTCAGGTCTAGTCTCAGGTCTAGTCAGGTCTAGTCTAGTCAGGTCTGGTCTAGTCTCTAGTCAGGTCTGGTCTAGTCAGGTCTGGTCAGGTCTAGGTCTAGTCAGGTCTGGTCAGGTCTCAGTCTAGTCTGGTCTAGTCTAGTCTAGTCTAGTCAGGTCTGGTCTAGTCTAGTCTAGTCAGTTCTGGTCAGGTCTAGTCTAGTCAGGTCTAGTCAGGTCTAGTCTAGTCAGGTCTAGTCTAGTCAGGTCTAGTCTAGTCAGGTCTAGTCAGGTCTAGTCAGGTCTAGTCTAGTCAGGTCTGGTCAGGTCTGGTCAGGTCTAGTCTAGTCTGGTCTAGTCTAGTCTAGTCAGGTCTAGTCTAGTCAGTTCTGGTCAGGTCTAGTCTAGTCAGGTCTAGTCTAGTCAGGTCTAGTCAGGTCAGGTCCGGTCTAGTCTAGTCAGGTCTAGTCAGGTCTAGTCTAGGTCAGGTCTAGTCAGGTCAGGTCAGTCAGGTCTAGTCTAGGTCAGGTCAGTCTAGTCAGGTCTAGTCAGGTAGTCAGGTCTAGTCAGGCTAGCTAGTCAGGTCTAGTCAGGTCTAGTCTAGTCAGGTCTCCAGTCTAGTCAGGTCTAGTCAGGTTTAGTCAGGTCTAGTCTAGTCAGGTCTAGTCAGGTCTAGGTCTAGTCAGGTCTAGTCAGGTCTAGTCGGTCAGGTCTAGTCAGGTCTAGTCAGGTCTAGTCTAGTCAGGGTCTAGTCAGGTCTAGTCTAGTCTAGTCTCTAGTCTGGTCTGGTCTAGTCAGTCTGTCAGGTCTAGTCAGGTCTAGTCAGGGTCTAGGTCAGTCAGGTTTCTAGTCAGGTCTAGTCTAGTCAGGTCTAGTCAGGGTCTAGTCTCAGTCAGGTCTAGTCAGGTCTAGTCAGGTCTAGTCTAGTCAGGTCTAGTCAGGTCTAGTCAGGTTTAGTCAGGTCTAGTCAGGTCTGGTCCAGGTCTAGTCTAGTCAGGTCTAGTCTAGTCAGGTCTAGGTCTCAGGTCTAGTCTAGTCAGGTCAGGTCTGGTCAGGTCTAGTCAGGTCTGGTCTAGTCAGGTCTAGTCAGGTCAGGACTAGTCTAGTCTAGGTCAGGTCTAGTCAGGTCTAGTCAGGTCAGGACTAGTCTCTAGTCAGGTCTAGTCTAGTCAGGTCTAGTCAGGTCTAGTCAGGTCTGGTCAGGTCTAGTCTAGTCAGGTCTAGTCAGGTCTGGTCAGGTCTAGTCTAGTCAGGTCTAGTCAGGTCTCAGGTCTAGTCTAGTCAGGTCAGGTCTGGTCAGGTCTAGTCAGGGTCTAGTCAGGTCTGGTCAGGTCTAGTCTAGTCAGGTCAGGTCTAGTCTAGGTCTAGTCAGGTCAGGTCAGTCAGGTCTAGTCTAGGTCAGGTCTAGTCAGGTCTAGTCAGGTCTAGTCTAGTCAGGTCTAGTCAGGTCAGGTCTAGTCAGGTCTAGTCAGGTCTAGTCTAGTCTAGTCAGGTCTAGGACTAGTCTAGTCAGGTCAGGTCTAGTCAGGTCTAGTCTAGTCTGGTTTAGTCAGGTCAGGACTAGTCTAGTCGAGTCAGTCTGGTCTAGTCAGGTCTAGTCTGGTCTAGTCAGGTCTAGTCTGGTCTAGTCAGGTCTAGTCTAGTCAGGTCAGGTCTAGTCAGGTCTAGTCAGGTCTAGTCTAGTCAGGTCAGGACTAGTCTAGTCAGGTCAGGTCTAGTCAGGTCTCAGGTCTGGTTTAGTCAGGTCAGGACTAGGCTAGTCAGGTTTAGTCAGGTCAGGTGTAGTCAGGTCTAGTCTAGGTCTAGTCAGGTCTAGTCAGGTCTAGGTCAGGTCTCTAGTCAGGTCTAGTCTAGTCTAGGGTCTAGTCTGGTCAGGTCTAGTCTGGTCTAGTCAGGTCTAGTCTGGTCTAGTCTGGTCTAGTCAGGTCTAGTCTGGTCTAGTCAGGTCTAGTCAGGTCTAGTCTAGTCAGGTCTGGCTAGTCAGGTCTAGTCAGGTCTAGTCAGGTCAGGTCTAGTCAGGTCTAGTCAGGTCTAGTCAGGTCAGGTCTAGTCAGGTCTAGTCTAGGTCAGGTCTAGTCAGGTCTAGTCAGGTCTAGTCTGGTCAGGTCTAGTCAGGTCTAGTCAGGTCTAGTCTGGTCAGGTCTAGTCTAGTCTGGTCAGGTCTAGTCAGGTCAGGTCTAGTCAGGTCTAGTCAGGTCTAGTCTGGTCAGGTCTAGTCAGGTCTAGTCAGGTCTGAGTCAGGTCTAGTCAGGTCTAGTCCAATGAGTCCCAGTCAGGCCTCAGTGTTTAGTGAAACCCATTGATGAAACGGAGCTGAAATGTGTCAGTGAGCTCCAGGATAATGGGGTCCAACACAACTACAACGCCCTGCAATGTCTTTTATCAGGACTAGTCAGGTCTAGTCAGGTCTAGTCCAGTCTAGTCAGGTCTAGTCTAGTCAGGTCTAGTCAGGTCTAGTCTAGGTCTAGTCTAGTCAGGTCTAGTCTAGGTCTAGTCTAGTCAGGTCTAGTCAGGTCTAGTCCGGTCTAGTCAGGTCCAGTCAGGTCTAGTCAGGTCTAGTCAGGTCTAGTCTAGTCAGGTCTAGTCAGGTCTAGTCTAGTCTAGTCAGGTCTAGTCTAGTCTAGTCAGGTCTAGTCCGGTCTAGTCAGGTCAGGGTCTAGTCAGGTCTAGTCTAGTCAGGTCTAGTCAGGTCTAGTCAGGTCTCAGTCTAGTCAGGGTCTAGTCAGGGTCTAGTCAGGTCTAGTCAGGTTTAGTCAGGTCTAGTCAGGTAGTCAGGTCTAGTCAGGTCTAGTCAGGTCTAGTCAGGTCAGGTCAGGTCTAGTCTAGTCAGGTCTCTAGTCTAGTCAGGTCTAGGTCAGGTCTAGTCTAGTCAGGTCTAGGTCTGGTCAGGTCTAGTCAGGTCTAGTCAGGTCTAGTCAGGTCAGGACTAGTCTAGTCTAGTCAGGTCTAGTCAGGTCTAGTCAGGTCTAGGGTTAGTCTAGTCAGGTCTAGGTCTAGTCAGTCAGGTCTAGTCTAGTCAGGTCTAGTCAGGTCTGGTCAGGTCTAGTCTAGTCAGGTCTAGTCAGGTCTGGGTCAGGTCTAGTCTAGTCAGGTCTAGTCAGGTCTAGTCTAGTCAGGTCTAGGTCTGGTCAGGTCTAGTCAGGTCTAGTCAGGTCTAGTCTGGTCTGGTCAGGTCTAGGTCTAGTCAGGTCTAGTCTAGTCTAGTCAGGTCAGGTCAGGTGTCAGGTCAGGTCTAGTCTAGTCAGGTCTAGTCAGGTCTAGTCAGGTCTAGTCTAGTCAGGTCTAGTCAGGTCAGGTCTAGTCAGGTCTAGTCAGGTCTAGTCAGGTCTAGTCAGGTCTAGGACTAGTCTAGTCAGGTCAGGTCTAGTCAGGTCTGGTCTGGTTTAGTCAGGTCAGGACTAGTCTAGTCGAGTCAGGTCAGGTGTAGTCAGGTCAGGTCTAGTCAGGTCTAGTCAGGTCAGGTCAGGTCTAGTCAGGTCTAGTCTAGTCAGGTCTAGTCTAGTCTGGTCAGGTCTAGTCTGGTCTAGTCAGGTCTAGTCTGGTCTAGTCAGGTCTAGTCTGGTCTAGTCTGGTCTAGTCAGGTCTAGTCTGGTCTAGTCTGGTCTAGTCTGGTCTAGTCTGGTCTAGTCAGGTCTAGTCTAGTCAGGTCTAGTCTAGTCAGGTCTAGTCAGGTCAGGTCTAGTCAGGTCTGGTCAGGTCTAGTCAGGTCTAGTCAGGTCAGGTCTAGTCAGGTCTAGTCAGGTCAGGTCTAGTCAGGTCTAGTCAGGTCTAGTCTGGTCAGGTCTAGTCAGGTCTAGTCTGGTCAGGTCTAGGTCTAGTCTGGTCAGGTCTAGTCAGGTCAGGTCTAGTCTAGTCTAGTCAGGTCTAGTCAGGTCTAGTCAGGTCTAGTCTAGTCAGGTCTAGTCAGGTCTAGTCAGGTCTAGTCTGGTCAGGTCTAGTCAGGTCTAGTCAGGTCAGGTCTAGTCAGGTCTAGTCTGGTCAGGTCTAGTCAGGTCTCTAGTCAGGTCTAGTCAGGTCAGGTCTAGTCAGGTCTAGTCAGGTCTAGTCAGGTCTAGTCTGGTCAGGTCTAGTCAGGTCTAGTCAGGTCTGATCCAATGAGTCCCAGTCAGGCCTCAGTGTTTAGTGAAAACCCATTGATGAAACGGAGCTGAAATGTGTCAGTGAGCTCCAGGATAATGGGGTCCAACACAACTACAACGCCCTGCAATGTCTTTTATCAGGACTAGTCAGGTCTAGTCTAGTCAGGTCTAGTCTAGTCAGGTCTAGACCAGGATAATGGGGTCAGAACACAATGTATTTTATCAGGTCTAGTCAGGATAATGGGGTCCAACACAATGTATTTTATCAGGTCTAGTCCAGGATAATGGGGTCCAACACAATGTCTTTTATCAGGTCTAGTCCAGGATAATGGGGTCCAACACAATGTCTTTTATCAGGTCTAGTCAGGATAATGGGGTCCAACACAATGTCTTTTATCAGGTCTAGTCCAGGATAATGGGGTCCAACACAATGTCTTTTATCAGGTCTAGTCCAGGATAATGGGGTCCAACACAATGTCTTTTATCAGGTCTAGTCCAGGATAATGGGGTCCAACACAATGTCTTTTATCAGGTCTAGTCCAGGATAATGGGGTCCAACACAATGTCTTTTATCAGGTCTAGTCCAGGATAATGGGGTCCAACACAATGTCTTTTATCAGGTCTAGTCCAGGATAATGGGGTCCAACACAATGTCTTTTATCAGGTCTAGTCCAGGATAATGGGGTCCAACACAATGTCTTTTATCAGGTCTAGTCCAGGATAATGGGGTCCAACACAATGTCTTTTATCAGGTCTAGTCAGGATAATGGGGTCCAACACAATGTCTTTTATCAGGTCTAGTCAGGATAATGGGGTCCAACACAATGTCTTTTATCAGGTCTAGTCCAGGATAATGGGGTCCAACACAATGTCTTTTATCAGGTCTAGTCCAGGATAATGGGGTCCAACACAATGTCTTTTATGGGTTTTGATTTCCGACAAAACGCTGGAAGGCCCCACTACAACGCCCTGCTAAGAGGCTGAGGGGAACCTACGACGCCCTGCGAAGAGGCCGAGGGGGAACCTACGACGCCCTGCTAAGAGGCCGAGGGGGACCTACGACGCCCTGCTAAGAGGCCGAGGGGGACCTCGACGCCCTGCGAAGAGGCCGAGGGGACCTACGACGCCCTGCTAAGAGGCCGAGGGGGACCTACGACGCCCTGCTTAGAGGCCGAGGGGGACCTCGACGCCCTGCGAAGAGGCCGAGGGGGACCTACGACGACCTGCGAAGAGGCCGAGGGGGACCTACGACGCCCTGCGAAGAGGCCGAGGGGGACCTACGATGCCCTGCGAAGAGGCCGAGGGGGACCTACGACGCCCTGCGAAGAGGCCGAGGGGGACCTACAACGCCCTGCGAAGAGGCCGAGGGGAGACCTACGACGCCCTGCTAAGAGGCCGAGGGGGACCTACACGACGCCCTGCTAAGAGGCCGAGGGGGACCTACAACGCCCTGCTAAGAGGCCGAGGGGGACCTACGACGCCCTGCGAAGAGGCTGAGGGGGACCTCCACGACGCCCTGCTAAGAGGCCGAGGGGACCTACGTCGCCCTGCTAAGAGGCAGAGGGGGACCTCGACGCCCTGCTAAGAGGCCGAGGGGGACCTACGACGCCCTGCTAAGAGGCCGAGGGGGACCTACGACGCCCTGCTAAGAGGCCGAGGGGGGACCTACGACGCCCTGCTAAGAGGGCCCAAGGGAGGACCTACGACGCCCTGCTAAGAGGCCGAGGGGGGACCTACGACGCCCTGCTAAGAGGCCGAGGGGGGACCTACGACGCCCTGCTAAGAGGCCGAGGGGGGACCTACGACGCCCTGCGAAGAGGCCGAGGGGGGACCTACGACGCCCTACTAAGAGGCCGAGGGGGACTGGTCTACGCCCTGCTAAGAGGCCGAGGGGGACCTACGACGCCCTGCTAAGAGGCCGAGGGGGAACTACGACGTCCTGCAAGAGGCCGAGGGGGACCTCGACGCCCTGCTAAGAGGCCGAGGGGGGACCTACGACGCCCTGCTAAGAGGCCGAGGGGGGACCTACGACGCCCTGCTAAGAGGCCGAGGGGGGACCTACGACGCCCTGCTAAGAGGCCGAGGGGGACCTACGACGCCCTGCTAAGAGGCCGAGGGGGGACCTACGACGCCCTGCTAAGAGGCCGAGGGGGACCTACGACGCCCTGCTAAGAGGCCGAGGGGACCTACACGCCCTGCTAAGAGGCCGAGGGGGACCTTCCGACGCCCTGCTAAGAGGCCGAGGGGGACCTCGACGCCCTGCTAAGAGGCCGAGGGGGTACCTACGACACCCTGCGAAGAGGCCGAGGGGGACCTCGACACCCTGCTAAGAGGCCGAGGGGGGACCTACGACGCCCTGCGAAGAGGCCGAGGGGGACCTACGACGCCCCTGCTAAGAGGCCGAGGGGGACCTACGACGCCCTGCGAAGAGGCCGAGGGGGACCTGACGACGCCCTGCTAAGAGGCCGAGGGGGACCTACGATGCCCTGCGAAGAGGCCGAGGGGGGACCTGACGCCCTGCTAAGAGGCCAAGGGGGACCTACGACGCCCTGCGAAGAGGCCGAGGGGGACCTACCTGACGCCCTGCTAAGAGGCCGAGGGGGACCTGACGCCCTACTAAGAGGCCGAGGGGGACCTACGACGCCCTACTAAGAGGCCGAGGGGGACCTACGACGCCCTGCTAAGAGGCCGAGGGGGACCTACAACGCCCTGCTAAGAGGCCGAGGGGGACCTCACGACGACGCCCTGCTAAGAGGCCGAGGGGAACGTAGAGGGGAAATCACTGGTTTTAATAATAACCTGATTTCTCCAGGGTTGGAAATGGGAATTATAACCTACATGTTTATCGTTGGAACGTGATCAGACTTTACACTTATTATTCACTTACCCCATAGGGCTCTGGTGAAATATAGTGCACTACATTTGACCAGGGTCCATAGGACCCCATAGGGCTCTGGTTGAAATATAGTGCACTACATTTGACCAGGGTCCATAGGACCCCATAGGGCTCTGGTTGAAATATAGTGCACTACATTTGACCAGGGTCCATAGGACCCCATAGGGCTCTGGTTGAAATATAGTGCACTACATTTGACCAGGGTCCATAGGACCCCATAGGGCTCTGGTTGAAATATAGTGCACTACATTTGACCAGGGCCCATAGGACCCCATAGAGCTCTGGTTGAAATATAGTGCACTACATTTGACCAGGGCCCATAGGACCCATAGGGCTCTGGTTGAAATATAGTGCACTACATTTGACCAGGGTCCATAGGACCCCATAGGGCTCTGGTTGAAATATAGTGCACTACATTTGACCAGGGTCCATAGGACCCCATAGGGCTCTGGTTGAAATATAGTGCACTACATTTGACCAGGGCCCATAGGACCCCATAGAGCTCTGGTTGAAATATAGTGCACTACATTTGACCAGGGCCCATAGGACCCATAGAGCTCTGGTTGAAATATAGTGCACTACATTTGACCAGGGTCCATAGGACCCCATAGGGCTCTGGTTGAAATATAGTGCACTACATTTGACCAGGGTCCATAGGACCCCATAGGGCTCTGGTTGAAATATAGTGCACTACATTTGACCAGGGCCCATAGGACCCCATAGAGCTCTGGTTGAAATATAGTGCACTACATTTGACCAGGGTCCATAGGACCCATAGGGCTCTGGTTGAAATATAGTGCACTACATTTGACCAGGGCCCATAGGACCCATAGGGCTCTGGTTGAAATATAGTGCACTACATTTGACCAGGGCCCGTAGGACCCATAGAGCTCTGGTTGAAATATAGTGCACTACATTTGACCAGGGTCCATAGGACCCCATAGGGCTCTGGTTGAAATATAGTGCACTACATTTGACCAGGGCCCATAGGACCCCATAGGGCTCTGGTTGAAATATAGTGCACTACATTTGACCAGGGCCCATAGGACCCATAGAGCTCTGGTTGAAATATAGTGCACTACATTTGACCAGGGTCCATAGGACCCCATAGGGCTCTGGTTGAAATATAGTGCACTACATTTGACCAGGGGCCCATAGGACCCCATAGGGCTCTGGTTGAAATATAGTGCACTACATTTGAGTCCCATAGGACCCATAGAGCTCTGGTTGAAATATAGTGCACTACATTTGACCGGGGCCCATAGGACCCCATAGGGCTCTGGTTGAAATATAGTG
>NW_026288818.1:0-82500 GCF_023373465.1 Oncorhynchus keta | reverse complement strand
TTCTCTCTCCTGTCATCCACAGGGGCCTTCTCTCTGCCCACAGGGGCCTTCTCTCTCTCTCTGTCCCACAGGGGCTTCTCTCTCTCTCTCTCTGTCCCACAGGGGCCTTCTCTCTCTCTCTCTGTCCCACAGGGGCCTTCTCTCTCTCTCTGTCCCACAGGGGCCTTCTCTCTCTCTCTGTCCCACAGGGGCCTTCTCTCTCTCTCTGCTGTCCCACAGGGGCCTCTCTCTCTCTGTCCCACAGGGGCCTTCTCTCTCTCTCTCTGTCCCACAGGGGCCTTCTCTCTCTCTCAGGGCCTTCTCTCTCTCTCTCTCTGTCCCACAGGGGCCTTCTCTCTCTCTCTTGTCCCACAGGGGCCTTCTCTCTCTCTCTGTCCCACAGGGGCTTCTCTCTCTCTGTCCCACAGGGGCCTTCTCTCTCTCTCTCTGTCCCACAGGGGCCTTCTCTCTCTCTCTGTCCCAGGGGCCTTCTCTCTCTCTCTGTCCCACAGGGGCCTCCCACAGGGGCCTCTCTCTCTCTCCCACAGGGCCTCTCTCTCTCTCTGTCCCACAGGGCCTCTCTTCTCTCTCTCTCTGTCCCACAGGGGCCTTCTCTCTCTCTCTCTGTCCCACAGGGGCCTTCTCTCTCTCTCTCTGTCCACAGGGGCCTGGTCCCACAGGGGCCTTCTCTCTCTCTCTCTGTCCCACAGGGGCCTTCTCTCTCTCTGTCCCACAGGGGCCTTCTCTCTCTCTCTGTCCCACAGGGGCCTTCTCTCTCTCTCTCTCTGTCCCACAGGGGCCTCTCTCTCTCTCTGTCCCACAGGGGCCTTCTCTCTCTCTCTGTCCCACAGGGGCCTTCTCTCTCTCTCTGCTCTGTCCCACAGGGGCCTTCTCTCTCTCTGTCTCTCTGTCCCACAGGGGCCTTCTCTCTCTCTCTGTCCCACAGGGGCCTTCTCTCTCTCTGTCCCACAGGGGCCTTCTCTCTCTCTCTCTCCCACAGGGGCCTCTCTCTCTGTCCCACAGGGGCCTTCTCTCTCTCTCTCTGTCCCACAGGGGCCTTCTCTCTCTCTCTCCCACAGGGGCCTCTCTCTCTCTCTGTCCCACAGGGGCCTTCTCTCTCTCTCTCTGTCCCACAGGGGCCTTCTCTCTCTCTCTGTCCCACAGGGCCTCTCTCTCTCTCTGTCCCACAGGGGCCTTCTCTCTCTCTGTCCCACAGGGGCCTTCTCTCTCTCTCTGTCCCACAGGGGCCTTCTCTCTCTCTCTCTGTCCCACAGGGGCCTTCTCTCTCTCTGTCCCACAGGGCCCTTCTCTCTGTCCCACAGGGGCCTTCTCTCTCTCTCTGTTGTCCTTTCTGCTCTCTCCCTGTCCCAGGGCCTTCTCTCTCTCTCTCTGTCCCACAGGGGCCTTCTCTCTCCTCTCTCTGTCCCTCCTTCTCTCTCTGTCCCACAGGGCCTGGAGGTCTCTGTCCCACAGGGGCCTTCTCTCTCTCTCTCTGTCCCACAGGGGCCTTCTCTCTCTCTCTCTGTCCCACAGGGGCCTGGAGGTCTCTCTGTCCTCCACAGGGCCTTCTCTCTCTCTCTCTGTCCCACAGGGGCCTTCTCTCTCTCTGTCCCACAGGGCCTTCTCTCTCTCTCTGTCCCACAGGGGCCTTCTCTCTCTCTCTCTGTCCCACAGGGGCCTTCTCTCTCTCTCTCTCTCTGTCCCACAGGGGCCTTCTCTCTCTCTGTCCCACAGGGCCTTCTCTCTCTCTCTGTCCCACAGGGGCCTTCTCTCTCTCTCTCTGTCCCACAGGGGCCTTCTCTCTCTCTCTCTCTGTCCCACAGGGGCCTTCTCTCTCTCTCTGTCCCACAGGGGCCTCTCTCTCTCTCTGTCCCACAGGGGCCTCTCTCCCTGTCAGGGGCCTTCTCTCTCTCTCTCTCTGTCCACACCTTCTCTCTCTCTCTGTCCCACAGGGCCTTCTCTCTCTCTCTCTGTCCCACAGGGGCCTTCTCTCTCTCTCTCTGTCACACAGGGGCCTTCTCTCTCTCTGTCCCACAGGGCCTTCTCTCTCTCTCTGTCCCACAGGGGCCTTCTCTCTCTCTGTCCCACAGGGCCTTCTCTCCTCTCTGCCACACAGGGGCCTTCTCTCTCTCTCTGTCCCACAGGGGCCTTCTCTCTCTCTGGCCCACAGGGGCCTTCTCTCTGCTCTGCCACAGGGGCCTTCTCTCTCTCTCTGTCCCACAGGCCTTCTCCCTCTCTCTGCCACACAGGGGCCTTCTCTCTCTCTCTCTGTCCCACAGGGGCCTTCTCTCTCTGCCCACACAGGGGCCTTCTCTCTCTCTCTGCCCACACAGGGGCCTTTCTCTCTCTCTGTCCCACAGAGGCCTTCTCCCTCTCTCTGTCCCACAGGGGCCTTCTCTCTCTCTCTGTCACACAGGGGCCTTCTCTCCCTCTGCCCCCACAAGGGCCTTCTCTCTCTCTCTGTCCCACAGGGGCCTTCTCTCTCTCTGTCACACAGGGGCCTTCTCTCTCTCTGTCACACAGGGGCCTTCTCTCTCTCTCTGCCACACAGGGGCATCTCTCTCTCTCTGCCACACAGGGGCCTTCTCTCTCTCTCTGTCACACAGGGGCCTTCTCTCCCTCTGCCCCCACAGGGGCCTTCTCTCTCTCTCTCTGTCCCACAGGGGCCTTCTCTCTCTCTGTCACACAGGGGCCTTCTCTCTCTCCCCACAGGGGCCTTCTCTCTCTCTCTCTGCCACACAGGGGCATCTCTCTCTCTCTCTGTCCCACAGGGGCCTTCTCTCTCTCTCTGTCACACAGGGGCCTTCTCTCTCTCTGCCCCACAGGGCCTTCTCTCTCTCTCTCTGCCACACAGGGGCCTTCTCTCTCTCTCTGCCACACAGGGGCCTTCTCTCTCTCTCTGCCACACAGGGGCCTTCTCTCTCTCTCTCCACACAGGGGCCTTCTCTCTCTCTCTCTCTGCCACACAGGGGCCTTCTCTCTCTCTCTGCCACACAGGGGCCTTCTCTCTCTCTGCCACACAGGGGCCTTCTCTCTCTCTCTCTGCCACACAGGGGCCTTCTCTCTCTCTGCCACACAGGGCCTTCTCTCTCTCTCTCTGCCACACAGGGGCCTTCTCTCTCTGCCACACAGGGGCCTTCTCTCTCTGCCACACAGGGGCCTTCTCTCTCTCTCTGCCACACAGGGCCTTCTCTCTCTCTCTGCCACACAGGGCCTTCTCTCTGCTGCCACACAGGGGCCTTCTCTCTCTCTCTGCCACACAGGGGCATCTCTCTCTCTCTCTGTCCCACAGGGGCCTTCTCTCTCTCTCTCTCTGTCACACAGGGCCTTCTCTCTCTCTGCCCCACAGGGGCCTTCTCTCTCTCTCTGCCACACAGGGCCTTCTCTCTCTCTCTGCCACACAGGGGCCTTCTCTCTCTCTCTGCCACACAGGGCCTTCTCTCTCTCTCTGCCACACAGGGGCCTTCTCTCTCTCTGCCACACAGGGGCCTTCTCTCTCTCTCTGCCACACAGGGGCCTTCTCTCTCTCTCTCCCACAGGGGCCTTCTCTCTCTCTGCCACACAGGGGCCTTCTCTCTCTCTCTGCCACACAGGGGCCTTCTCTCTCTCTCTGCCACACAGGGGCTTTCTCGCTCTCTGTCCCACAGGGTCCTTCTCTCCCTCTGCCACACAGGGGCCTTCTCTCCCTCTGCCACACAGGGGCCTTCTCTCTCTCTCTCTGCCACACAGGGGTCTTCTCTCTCTCTCTGCCACACAGGGGCCTTCTCTCTCTCTCTCTGCCACACAGGGGCCTTCTCTCTCTCTCTGCCACACAGGGGCCTTCTCTCTCTCTCTCCACACAGGGGCCTTCTCTCTCTCTCTGCCACACAGGGGCCTTCTCTCTCTCTCTGCCACACAGGGGCCTTCTCTCTCTCTCTGCCACACAGGGGCCTTCTCTCTCTCTCTGCCACACAGGGGCCTTCTCTCTCTCTCTCTGCCACACAGGGGCCTTCTCTCTCTCTCTCTGCCACACAGGGGCCTTCTCTCTCTCTCTCTGCCACACAGTGGCCTTCTCTCTCTCTCTCTGCCACACAGGGGCCTTCTCTCTCTCTCTCTGCCACACAGGGGCCTTCTCTCTCTCTCTGCCACACAGGGGCCTTCTCTCTCTCTCTCTGCCACACAGGGGCCTTCTCTCTCTCTCTCTGCCACACAGGGGCCTTCTCTCTCTCTCTCTGCCACACAGGGGCCTTCTCTCTCTCTCTGCCACACAGGGGCCTTCTCTCTCTCTCTCTGCCACACAGGGGCATCTCTGAGAGGCATCTCTCTCTGTGAATAGCAACCTTAGTTCAGCAGTACTGAACGAAATGTAATTCCAATCCCATAGCAGAGCCTCCTCTGTCCGCTGTTGTCTGCCTCTCAAATGGCACCCCATGCCCTATATACTCCTTCTGATCAGGGCTCTGGTAGTGCACTATGTAGGGTATAGGGTCCCATTTGGGAGGCACCCTGTGACTAGGTTGACATTAACATGAATTTTTTTTTGTTGACATTAATTAATTTTAACCTTTATTTAAGTAGGCAAGTTAGTTTAAGAACAAATGCTTATTTACAATGACGGTCTACCCCAGCCATACGAAGCCCTAATCCGGACGACGCTGGGCCAATTGTACACTACCCTATGGGACTCCCAATCACAGCCGGTTGTGAATGCACCAATTTGTAAGTCGCTCTGGATAAGAGCGTCTGCTAAATGACTTAAATGTAAATGTAATGTAAATGATACAGCCTGGAATCGAACCAGGGTCTGTAGTGACGGCTCTAGCACTGAGTCGAGGTGCCGTAGACCCGCTGACCCCCCACTCGGGGGGACATCCTGTTTCCTCATTATTCACGCGGTGTAATAACTTAGAATGTTATTAATTCAATGGGCCAGTCTTTTATTTTTTACTGCTGTGGTAGATGACCACGAAACCGTTGCTTCACATGCAGACGCTTGATAATGTGCATAACATTATTGTCTGTAATTATATCATGGATTATCCAATTAATGGTCCGTGTGTAACATAGTGCCAGAAGCCCTTATATATCATTAATAGTGTAGAGCTGTTATCAGAGCAGAATATATTGTATCATTAATACTATAGATCTGTTATCACAGCAGAATATATTGTTTCATTATTAATACTATAGAGCTGTTATCACAGCAGAATATATTGTTTCATTAATACTATAGATCTGTTATCACAGCAGAATATATTGTTTCATTATTAATACTATAGATCTGTTATCACAGCAGAATATATTGTTTCATTATTAATACTATAGATCTGTTATCACAGCAGAATATATTGTTTCATTAATACTATAGATCTGTTATCACAGCAGAATATATTGTTTCATTATTAATACTATAGATCTGTTATCACAGCAGAATATATTGTTTCATTATTAATACTGTAGATCTGTTATCACAGCAGAATATATTGTTTCATTAATACTATAGATCTGTTATCACAGCAGAATATATTGTTTCATTATTAATACTATAGATCTGTTATCACAGCAGAATATATTGTTTCATTATTAATACTGTAGATCTGTTATCACAGCAGAATATATTGTTTCATTAATACTATAGATCTGTTATCACAGCAGAATATATTGTTTCATTATTAATACTATAGATCTGTTATCACAGCAGAATATATTGTTTCATTAATACTATAGATCTGTTATCACAGCAGAATATATTGTTTCATTATTAATACTATAGATCTGTTATCACAGCAGAATATATTGTTTCATTAATACTATAGATCTGTTATCACAGCAGAATATATTGTTTCATTATTAATACTATAGATCTGTTATCACAGCAGAATATATTGTTTCATTATTAATACTATAGATCTGTTATCACAGCAGAATATATTGTTTCATTATTAATACTATAGATCTGTTATCACAGCAGAATATATTGTTTCATTATTAATACTATAGATCTGTTATCACAGCAGAATATATTGTTTCATTATTAATACTATAGATCTGTTATCACATCAGAATATATTGTTTCATTAATACTATAGATCTGTTATCACAGCAGAATATATTGTTTCATTATTAATACTATAGATCTGTTATCACAGCAGAATATATTGTTTCATTAATACTATAGATCTGTTATCACAGCAGAATATATTGTTTCATTATTAATACTATAGATCTGTTATCACAGCAGAATATATTGTTTCATTAATACTATAGAGCTGTTATCACAGCAGAATATATTGTTTCATTATTAATACTATAGATCTGTTATCACAGCAGAATATATTGTTTCATTAATACTATAGATCTGTTATCACAGCAGAATATATTGTTTCATTAATAATACTATAGATCTGTTATCACATCAGAATATATTGTTTCATTAATAATACTATAGATCTGTTATCACAGCAGAATATATTGTTTCATTATTAATACTATAGATCTGTTATCACAGCAGAATATATTGTTTCATTATTAATACTATAGATCTGTTATCACATCAGAATATATTGTTTCATTAATACTATAGATCTGTTATCACAGCAGAATATATTGTTTCATTATTAATACTATAGATCTGTTATCACAGCAGAATATATTGTTTCATTATTAATACTATAGATCTGTTATCACATCAGAATATATTGTTTCATTATTAATACTATAGATCTGTTATCACAGCAGAATATATTGTTTCATTATTAATACTATAGATCTGTTATCACAGCAGAATATATTGTTTCATTATTAATACTATAGATCTGTTATCACAGCAGAATATATTGTTTCATTAATACTATAGATCTGTTATCACATCAGAATATATTGTTTCATTATTAATACTATAGATCTGTTATCACAGCAGAATATATTGTTTCATTATTAATACTATAGATCTGTTATCACAGCAGAATATATTGTTTCATTATTAATACTATAGATCTGTTATCACAGCAGAATATATTGTTTCATTAATACTATAGATCTGTTATCACAGCAGAATATATTGTTTCATTATTAATACTATAGATCTGTTATCACAGCAGAATATATTGTTTCATTAATACTATAGATCTGTTATCACAGCAGAATATATTGTTTCATTATTAATACTATAGATCTGTTATCACAGCAGAATATATTGTTTCATTAATACTATAGATCTGTTATCACAGCAGAATATATTGTTTCATTAATACTATAGATCTGTTATCACAGCAGAATATATTGTTTCATTATTAATACTATAGATCTGTTATCACAGCAGAATATATTGTTTCATTAATACTATAGATCTGTTATCATAGCAGAATATATTGTTTCATTATTAATACTATAGATCTGTTATCACAGCAGAATATATTGTTTCATTAATACTATAGATCTGTTATCATAGCAGAATATATTGTTTCATTATTAATACTATAGATCTGTTATCACAGCAGAATATATTGTTTCATTATTAATACTATAGATCTGTTATCACAGCAGAATATATTGTTTCATTATTAATACTATAGATCTGTTATCACAGCAGAATATATTGTTTCATTAATACTATAGATCTGTTATCACAGCAGAATATATTGTTTCATTATTAATACTATAGATCTGTTATCACAGCAGAATATATTGTTTCATTATTAATACTATAGATCTGTTATCACAGCAGAATATATTGTTTCATTATTAATACTATAGATCTGTTATCACAGCAGAATATATTGTTTCATTATTAATACTATAGAGCTGTTATCACAGCAGAATATATTGTTTCATTAATACTATAGATCTGTTATCACAGCAGAATATATTGTTTCATTATTAATACTATAGATCTGTTATCACAGCAGAATATATTGTTTCATTAAATACTATAGATCTGTTATCACAGCAGAATATATTGTTTCATTAATACTATAGATCTGTTATCACATCAGAATATATTGTTTCATTAATACTGTAGATCTGTTATCACAGCAGAATATATTGTTTCATTAATACTATAGATCTGTTATCACAGCAGAATATATTGTTTCATTAATACTATAGATCTGTTATCACAGCAGAATATATTGTTTCATTATTAATACTATAGATCTGTTATCACAGCAGAATATATTGTTTCATTAATACTATAGATCTGTTATCACAGCAGAATATATTGTTTCATTAATACTATAGATCTGTTATCACAGCAGAATATATTGTTTCATTATTAATACTATAGATCTGTTATCACAGCAGAATATATTGTTTCATTAATACTATAGATCTGTTATCACAGCAGAATATATTGTTTCATTATTAATACTATAGATCTGTTATCACAGCAGAATATATTGTTTCATTATTAATACTATAGATCTGTTATCACAGCAGAATATATTGTTTCATTATTAATACTATAGATCTGTTATCACAGCAGAATATATTGTTTCATTAATACTATAGATCTGTTATCACAGCAGAATATATTGTTTCATTATTAATACTATAGATCTGTTATCACAGCAGAATATATTGTTTCATTATTAATACTATAGATCTGTTATCACAGCAGAATATATTGTTTCATTAATACTATAGATCTGTTATCACAGCAGAATATATTGTTTCATTATTAATACTATAGATCTGTTATCACAGCAGAATATATTGTTTCATTAATACTATAGATCTGTTATCACAGCAGAATATATTGTTTCATTAATACTATAGATCTGTTATCACAGCAGAATATATTGTTTCATTATTAATACTATAGATCTGTTATCACAGCAGAATATATTGTTTCATTAATACTATAGATCTGTTATCACAGCAGAATATATTGTTTCATTAATACTATAGATCTGTTATCACAGCAGAATATATTGTTTCATTATTAATACTATAGATCTGTTATCACAGCAGAATATATTGTTTCATTATTAATACTATAGATCTGTTATCACAGCAGAATATATTGTTTCATTATTAATACTATAGATCTGTTATCACAGCAGAATATATTGTTTCATTAATACTATAGATCTGTTATCACAGCAGAATATATTGTTTCATTATTAATACTATAGATCTGTTATCACAGCAGAATATATTGTTTCATTAATACTATAGATCTGTTATCACATCAGAATATATTGTTTCATTATTAATACTATAGATCTGTTATCACATCAGAATATATTGTTTCATTAATACTATAGATCTGTTATCACATCAGAATATATTGTTTCATTATTAATACTATAGATCTGTTATCACAGCAGAATATATTGTTTCATTAATACTATAGATCTGTTATCACAGCAGAATATATTGTTTCATTAATACTATAGATCTGTTATCACAGCAGAATATATTGTTTCATTATTAATACTATAGATCTGTTATCACAGCAGAATATATTGTTTCATTATTAATACTATAGATCTGTTATCACAGCAGAATATATTGTTTCATTAATACTATAGATCTGTTATCACAGCAGAATATATTGTTTCATTATTAATACTATAGATCTGTTATCACAGCAGAATATATTGTTTCATTATTAATACTATAGATCTGTTATCACAGCAGAATATATTGTTTCATTATTAATACTATAGATCTGTTATCACAGCAGAATATATTGTTTCATTAATACTATAGATCTGTTATCACAGCAGAATATATTGTTTCATTATTAATACTATAGATCTGTTATCACA
This sequence comes from Oncorhynchus keta, assembly GCF_023373465.1. Lineage (NCBI taxonomy): Eukaryota > Metazoa > Chordata > Actinopteri > Salmoniformes > Salmonidae > Oncorhynchus > Oncorhynchus keta. The sequence goes on along the minus strand of NW_026288818.1, from coordinate 72,769 downwards.
GCAGAATATATTGTTTCATTAATACTATAGATCTGTTATCACAGCAGAATATATTGTTTCATTAATACTATAGATCTGTTATCACAGCAGAATATATTGTTTCATTAATACTATAGATCTGTTATCACAGCAGAATATATTGTTTCATTATTAATACTATAGATCTGTTATCACAGCAGAATATATTGTTTCATTAATACTATAGATCTGTTATCACAGCAGAATATATTGTTTCATTATTAATACTATAGATCTGTTATCACATCAGAATATATTGTTTCATTATTAATACTATAGATCTGTTATCACAGCAGAATATATTGTTTCATTATTAATACTATAGATCTGTTATCACAGCAGAATATATTGTTTCATTAATACTATAGATCTGTTATCACAGCAGAATATATTGTTTCATTAATACTATAGATCTGTTATCACAGCAGAATATATTGTTTCATTATTAATACTATAGATCTGTTATCACAGCAGAATATATTGTTTCATTATTAATACTATAGATCTGTTATCACAGCAGAATATATTGTTTCATTATTAATACTATAGATCTGTTATCACAGCAGAATATATTGTTTCATTAATACTATAGATCTGTTATCACAGCAGAATATATTGTTTCATTATTAATACTATAGATCTGTTATCACAGCAGAATATATTGTTTCATTAATACTATAGATCTGTTATCACAGCAGAATATATTGTTTCATTATTAATACTATAGATCTGTTATCACAGCAGAATATATTGTTTCATTAATACTATAGATCTGTTATCACAGCAGAATATATTGTTTCATTTAATACTATAGATCTGTTATCACAGCAGAATATATTGTTTCATTATTAATACTATAGATCTGTTATCACAGCAGAATATATTGTTTCATTATTAATACTATAGATCTGTTATCACAGCAGAATATATTGTTTCATTATTAATACTATAGATCTGTTATCACAGCAGAATATATTGTTTCATTAATACTATAGATCTGTTATCACAGCAGAATATATTGTTTCATTAATACTATAGATCTGTTATCACAGCAGAATATATTGTTTCATTATTAATACTATAGATCTGTTATCACAGCAGAATATATTGTTTCATTAATACTATAGATCTGTTATCACAGCAGAATATATTGTTTCATTATTAATACTATAGATCTGTTATCACAGCAGAATATATTGTTTCATTATTAATACTATAGATCTGTTATCACAGCAGAATATATTGTTTCATTATTAATACTATAGATCTGTTATCACAGCAGAATATATTGTTTCATTAATACTATAGATCTGTTATCACAGCAGAATATATTGTTTCATTATTAATACTATAGATCTGTTATCACAGCAGAATATATTGTTTCATTATTAATACTATAGATCTGTTATCACAGCAGAATATATTGTTTCATTATTAATACTATAGATCTGTTATCACAGCAGAATATATTGTTTCATTAATACTATAGATCTGTTATCACAGCAGAATATATTGTTTCATTATTAATACTATAGATCTGTTATCACAGCAGAATATATTGTTTCATTAATACTATAGATCTGTTATCACAGCAGAATATATTGTTTCATTATTATACTATAGATCTGTTATCACAGCAGAATATATTGTTTCATTATTAATACTATAGATCTGTTATCACAGCAGAATATATTGTTTCATTAATACTATAGATCTGTTATCACAGCAGAATATATTGTTTCATTATTAATACTATAGATCTGTTATCACAGCAGAATATATTGTTTCATTAATACTATAGATCTGTTATCACAGCAGAATATATTGTTTCATTAATACTATAGATCTGTTATCACAGCAGAATATATTGTTTCATTATTAATACTATAGATCTGTTATCACAGCAGAATATATTGTTTCATTAATACTATAGATCTGTTATCACAGCAGAATATATTGTTTCATTATTAATACTATAGATCTGTTATCACAGCAGAATATATTGTTTCATTATTAATACTATAGATCTGTTATCACAGCAGAATATATTGTTTCATTATTAATACTATAGATCTGTTATCACAGCAGAATATATTGTTTCATTATTAATACTGTAGATCTGTTATCACAGCAGAATATATTGTTTCATTATTAATACTATAGATCTGTTATCACAGCAGAATATATTGTTTCATTATTAATACTATAGATCTGTTATCACAGCAGAATATATTGTTTCATTATTAATACTATAGATCTGTTATCACAGCAGAATATATTGTTTCATTAATACTATAGATCTGTTATCACAGCAGAATATATTGTTTCATTAATACTATAGATCTGTTATCAGAGCAGAATATATTGTTTCATTAATACTATAGATCTGTTATCACATCAGAATATATTGTTTCATTATTAATACTATAGATCTGTTATCACATCAGAATATATTGTTTCATTAATACTATAGATCTGTTATCACAGCAGAATATATTGTTTCATTATTAATACTATAGATCTGTTATCACATCAGAATATATTGTTTCATTATTAATACTGTAGATCTGTTATCACATCAGAATATATTGTTTCATTATTAATACTATAGATCTGTTATCACAGCAGAATATATTGTTTCATTATTAATACTATAGATCTGTTATCACAGCAGAATATATTGTTTCATTATTAATACTATAGATCTGTTATCACAGCAGAATATATTGTTTCATTAATACTATAGATCTGTTATCACAGCAGAATATATTGTTTCATTATTAATACTATAGATCTGTTATCACAGCAGAATATATTGTTTCATTATTAATACTATAGATCTGTTATCACAGCAGAATATATTGTTTCATTAATACTATAGATCTGTTATCACAGCAGAATATATTGTTTCATTATTAATACTATAGATCTGTTATCACATCAGAATATATTGTTTCATTAATACTATAGATCTGTTATCACAGCAGAATATATTGTTTCATTAATACTATAGATCTGTTATCACATCAGAATATATTGTTTCATTATTAATACTATAGATCTGTTATCACATCAGAATATATTGTTTCATTATTAATACTATAGATCTGTTATCACATCAGAATATATTGTTTCATTATTAATACTATAGATCTGTTATCACAGCAGAATATATTGTTTCATTATTAATACTATAGATCTGTTATCACAGCAGAATATATTGTTTCATTAATACTATAGATCTGTTATCACAGCAGAATATATTGTTTCATTAATACTATAGATCTGTTATCACAGCAGAATATATTGTTTCATTAATACTGTAGATCTGTTATCACAGCAGAATATATTGTTTCATTAATACTGTAGATCTGTTATCACAGCAGAATATATTGTTTCATTATTAATACTATAGATCTGTTATCACATCAGAATATATTGTTTCATTAATACTGTAGATCTGTTATCACAGCAGAATATATTGTTTCATTAATACTGTAGATCTGTTATCACAGCAGAATATATTGTTTCATTAATACTATAGATCTGTTATCACAGCAGAATATATTGTTTCATTAATACTATAGATCTGTTATCACAGCAGAATATATTGTTTCATTAATACTGTAGATCTGTTATCACAGCAGAATATATTGTTTCATTAATACTGTAGATCTGTTATCACAGCAGAATATATTGTTTCATTATTAATACTATAGATCTGTTATCACAGCAGAATATATTGTTTCATTATTAATACTATAGATCTGTTATCACAGCAGAATATATTGTTTCATTATTAATACTATAGATCTGTTATCACAGCAGAATATATTGTTTCATTAATACTATAGATCTGTTATCACAGCAGAATATATTGTTTCATTAATACTATAGATCTGTTATCACATCAGAATATATTGTTTCATTATTAATACTATAGATCTGTTATCACAGCAGAATATATTGTTTCATTATTAATACTATAGATCTGTTATCACAGCAGAATATATTGTTTCATTAATACTGTAGATCTGTTATCACAGCAGAATATATTGTTTCATTATTAATACTATAGATCTGTTATCACAGCAGAATATATTGTTTCATTATTAATACTATAGATCTGTTATCACAGCAGAATATATTGTTTCATTAATACTGTAGATCTGTTATCACAGCAGAATATATTGTTTCATTATTAATACTATAGATCTGTTATCACAGCAGAATATATTGTTTCATTAATACTGTAGATCTGTTATCACAGCAGAATATATTGTTTCATTATTAATACTATAGATCTGTTATCACAGCAGAATATATTGTTTCATTATTAATACTATAGATCTGTTATCACAGCAGAATATATTGTTTCATTATTAATACTATAGATCTGTTATCACAGCAGAATATATTGTTTCATTATTAATACTATAGATCTGTTATCACAGCAGAATATATTGTTTCATTATTAATACTATAGATCTGTTATCACAGCAGAATATATTGTTTCATTAATACTATAGATCTGTTATCACAGCAGAATATATTGTTTCATTATTAATACTGTAGATCTGTTATCACAGCAGAATATATTGTTTCATTATTAATACTGTAGATCTGTTATCACAGCAGAATATATTGTTTCATTATTAATACTATAGATCTGTTATCACAGCAGAATATATTGTTTCATTATTAATACTATAGATCTGTTATCACAGCAGAATATATTGTTTCATTAATACTGTAGATCTGTTATCACAGCAGAATATATTGTTTCATTAATACTATAGATCTGTTATCACAGCAGAATATATTGTTTCATTAATACTATAGATCTGTTATCACAGCAGAATATATTGTTTCATTAATACTATAGATCTGTTATCACAGCAGAATATATTGTTTCATTAATACTGTAGATCTGTTATCACAGCAGAATATATTGTTTCATTATTAATACTATAGATCTGTTATCACAGCAGAATATATTGTTTCATTAATACTATAGATCTGTTATCACAGCAGAATATATTGTTTCATCATTAATACTATAGATCTGTTATCACAGCAGAATATATTGTTTCATTATTATACTATAGATCTGTTATCACAGCAGAATATATTGTTTCATTATTAATACTGTAGATCTGTTATCACAGCAGAATATATTGTTTCATTAATACTATAGATCTGTTATCACAGCAGAATATATTGTTTCATTAATACTGTAGATCTGTTATCACAGCAGAATATATTGTTTCATTAATACTATAGATCTGTTATCACAGCAGAATATATTGTTTCATTAATACTATAGATCTGTTATCACAGCAGAATATATTGTTTCATTAATACTATAGATCTGTTATCACATCAGAATATATTGTTTCATTAATACTATAGATCTGTTATCACAGCAGAATATATTGTTTCATTAATACTATAGATCTGTTATCACATCAGAATATATTGTTTCATTAATACTATAGATCTGTTATCACAGCAGAATATATTGTTTCATTATTAATACTATAGATCTGTTATCACAGCAGAATATATTGTTTCATCATTAATACTATAGATCTGTTATCACATCAGAATATATTGTTTCATTATTAATACTATAGATCTGTTATCACATCAGAATATATTGTTTCATTAATACTATAGATCTGTTATCACAGCAGAATATATTGTTTCATTATTAATACTATAGATCTGTTATCACAGCAGAATATATTGTTTCATTATTAATACTGTAGATCTGTTATCACAGCAGAATATATTGTTTCATTAATACTATAGATCTGTTATCACAGCAGAATATATTGTTTCATTAATACTATAGATCTGTTATCACAGCAGAATATATTGTTTCATTAATACTATAGATCTGTTATCACAGCAGAATATATTGTTTCATTAATACTATAGATCTGTTATCACAGCAGAATATATTGTTTCATTATTAATACTATAGATCTGTTATCACAGCAGAATATATTGTTTCATTATTAATACTATAGATCTGTTATCACAGCAGAATATATTGTTTCATTAATACTATAGATCTGTTATCACAGCAGAATATATTGTTTCATTATTAATACTATAGATCTGTTATCACAGCAGAATATATTGTTTCATTATTAATACTGTAGATCTGTTATCACAGCAGAATATATTGTTTCATTAATACTATAGATCTGTTATCACAGCAGAATATATTGTTTCATTATTAATACTGTAGATCTGTTATCACAGCAGAATATATTGTTTCATTAATACTATAGATCTGTTATCACAGCAGAATATATTGTTTCATTAATACTATAGATCTGTTATCACAGCAGAATATATTGTTTCATTATTAATACTGTAGATCTGTTATCACAGCAGAATATATTGTTTCATTATTAATACTATAGATCTGTTATCACAGCAGAATATATTGTTTCATTATTAATACTATAGATCTGTTATCACAGCAGAATATATTGTTTCATTATTAATACTATAGATCTGTTATCACAGCAGAATATATTGTTTCATTATTAATACTATAGATCTGTTATCACAGCAGAATATATTGTTTCATTATTAATACTATAGATCTGTTATCACAGCAGAATATATTGTTTCATTATTAATACTGTAGATCTGTTATCACAGCAGAATATATTGTTTCATTAATACTATAGATCTGTTATCACAGCAGAATATATTGTTTCATTAATACTATAGATCTGTTATCACAGCAGAATATATTGTTTCATTAATACTATAGATCTGTTATCACAGCAGAATATATTGTTTCATTATTAATACTATAGATCTGTTATCACAGCAGAATATATTGTTTCATTAATACTATAGATCTGTTATCACAGCAGAATATATTGTTTCATTAATACTATAGATCTGTTATCACAGCAGAATATATTGTTTCATTAATACTATAGATCTGTTATCACAGCAGAATATATTGTTTCATTAATACTGTAGAGCTGTTATCACAGCAGAATATATTGTTTCATTAAATACTATAGATCTGTTATCACAGCAGAATATATTGTTTCATTATTAATACTATAGATCTGTTATCACAGCAGAATATATTGTTTCATTAATACTATAGATCTGTTATCACAGCAGAATATATTGTTTCATTAATACTGTAGAGCTGTTATCACAGCAGAATATATTGTTTCATTATTAATACTATAGATCTGTTATCACAGCAGAATATATTGTTTCATTAATACTATAGATCTGTTATCACAGCAGAATATATTGTTTCATTAATACTATAGATCTGTTATCACAGCAGAATATATTGTTTCATTAATACTATAGATCTGTTATCACAGCAGAATATATTGTTTCATTAATACTATAGATCTGTTATCACAGCAGAATATATTGTTTCATTAATACTATAGATCTGTTATCACAGCAGAATATATTGTTTCATTATTAATACTATAGATCTGTTATCACAGCAGAATATATTGTTTCATTATTAATACTATAGATCTGTTATCACAGCAGAATATATTGTTTCATTATTAATACTATAGATCTGTTATCACAGCAGAATATATTGTTTCATTATTAATACTATAGATCTGTTATCACAGCAGAATATATTGTTTCATTATTAATACTATAGATCTGTTATCACAGCAGAATATATTGTTTCATTAATACTATAGATCTGTTATCACAGCAGAATATATTGTTTCATTAATACTATAGATCTGTTATCACAGCAGAATATATTGTTTCATTATTAATACTATAGATCTGTTATCACAGCAGAATATATTGTTTCATTAATACTATAGATCTGTTATCACAGCAGAATATATTGTTTCATTATTAATACTATAGATCTGTTATCACAGCAGAATATATTGTTTCATTATTAATACTATAGATCTGTTATCACAGCAGAATATATTGTTTCATTATTAATACTATAGATCTGTTATCACAGCAGAATATATTGTTTCATTAATACTATAGATCTGTTATCACAGCAGAATATATTGTTTCATTATTAATACTATAGATCTGTTATCACAGCAGAATATATTGTTTCATTATTAATACTATAGATCTGTTATCACAGCAGAATATATTGTTTCATTTCATTAATACTATAGATCTGTTATCACAGCAGAATATATTGTTTCATTATTAATACTATAGATCTGTTATCACAGCAGAATATATTGTTTCATTAATACTATAGATCTGTTATCACAGCAGAATATATTGTTTCATTATTAATACTATAGATCTGTTATCACAGCAGAATATATTGTTTCATTATTAATACTATAGATCTGTTATCACAGCAGAATATATTGTTTCATTAATACTATAGATCTGTTATCACAGCAGAATATATTGTTTCATTAATACTATAGATCTGTTATCACAGCAGAATATATTGTTTCATTAATACTATAGATCTGTTATCACAGCAGAATATATTGTTTCATTATTAATACTATAGATCTGTTATCACAGCAGAATATATTGTTTCATTAATACTATAGATCTGTTATCACAGCAGAATATATTGTTTCATTAATACTATAGATCTGTTATCACAGCAGAATATATTGTTTCATTAATACTATAGATCTGTTATCACAGCAGAATATATTGTTTCATTATTAATACTATAGATCTGTTATCACAGCAGAATATATTGTTTCATTATTAATACTATAGATCTGTTATCACAGCAGAATATATTGTTTCATTATTAATACTATAGATCTGTTATCACAGCAGAATATATTGTTTCATTATTAATACTATAGATCTGTTATCACAGCAGAATATATTGTTTCATTATTAATACTATAGATCTGTTATCACAGCAGAATATATTGTTTCATTATTAATACTATAGATCTGTTATCACAGCAGAATATATTGTTTCATTATTAATACTATAGATCTGTTATCACAGCAGAATATATTGTTTCATTATTAATACTATAGATCTGTTATCACAGCAGAATATATTGTTTCATTATTAATACTATAGATCTGTTATCACAGCAGAATATATTGTTTCATTATTAATACTATAGATCTGTTATCACAGCAGAATATATTGTTTCATTATTAATACTATAGATCTGTTATCACAGCAGAATATATTGTTTCATTATTAATACTATAGATCTGTTATCACAGCAGAATATATTGTTTCATTAATACTATAGATCTGTTATCACAGCAGAATATATTGTTTCATTATTAATACTATAGATCTGTTATCACAGCAGAATATATTGTTTCATTATTAATACTATAGATCTGTTATCACAGCAGAATATATTGTTTCATTATTAATACTATAGATCTGTTATCACAGCAGAATATATTGTTTCATTATTATACTATAGATCTGTTATCACAGCAGAATATATTGTTTCATTATTAATACTATAGATCTGTTATCACAGCAGAATATATTGTTTCATTATTAATACTATAGATCTGTTATCACAGCAGAATATATTGTTTCATTATTAATACTATAGATCTGTTATCACAGCAGAATATATTGTTTCATTATTAATACTATAGATCTGTTATCACAGCAGAATATATTGTTTCATTCTGTTATCACAGCAGAATATATTGTTTCATTATTAATACTATAGATCTGTTATCACAGCAGAATATATTGTTTCATTATTAATACTATAGATCTGTTATCACAGCAGAATATATTGTTTCATTATTAATACTATAGATCTGTTATCACAGCAGAATATATTGTTTCATTATTAATACTATAGATCTGTTATCACAGCAGAATATATTGTTTCATTATTAATACTATAGATCTGTTATCACAGCAGAATATATTGTTTCATTATTAATACTATAGATCTGTTATCACAGCAGAATATATTGTTTCATTATTAATACTATAGATCTGTTATCACAGCAGAATATATTGTTTCATTAATACTATAGATCTGTTATCACAGCAGAATATATTGTTTCATTATTAATACTATAGATCTGTTATCACAGCAGAATATATTGTTTCATTATTAATACTATAGATCTGTTATCACAGCAGAATATATTGTTTCATTATTAATACTATAGATCTGTTATCACAGCAGAATATATTGTTTCATTATTAATACTATAGATCTGTTATCACAGCAGAATATATTGTTTCATTATTACTATAGATCTGTTATCACATCAGAATATATTGTTTCATTATTAATACTATAGATCTGTTATCACAGCAGAATATATTGTTTCATTATTAATACTATAGATCTGTTATCACAGCAGAATATATTGTTTCATTATTAATACTATAGATCTGTTATCACAGCAGAATATATTGTTTCATTATTAATACTATAGATCTGTTATCACAGCAGAATATATTGTTTCATTATTAATACTATAGATCTGTTATCACAGCAGAATATATTGTTTCATTATTAATACTATAGATCTGTTATCACAGCAGAATATATTGTTTCATTATTAATACTATAGATCTGTTATCACAGCAGAATATATTGTTTCATTAATACTATAGATCTGTTATCACAGCAGAATATATTGTTTCATTAATACTATAGATCTGTTATCACAGCAGAATATATTGTTTCATTAATACTATAGATCTGTTATCACAGCAGAATATATTGTTTCATTATTAATACTATAGATCTGTTATCACAGCAGAATATATTGTTTCATTAATACTATAGATCTGTTATCACAGCAGAATATATTGTTTCATTATTAATACTATAGATCTGTTATCACAGCAGAATATATTGTTTCATTAATACTATAGATCTGTTATCACAGCAGAATATATTGTTTCATTAATAATATAGATCTGTTATCACAGCAGAATATATTGTTTCATTATTAATACTATAGATCTGTTATCACAGCAGAATATATTGTTTCATTAATACTATAGATCTGTTATCACAGCAGAATATATTGTTTCATTAATACTATAGATCTGTTATCACAGCAGAATATATTGTTTCATTATTAATACTATAGATCTGTTATCACAGCAGAATATATTGTTTCATTATTAATACTATAGATCTGTTATCACAGCAGAATATATTGTTTCATTAATACTATAGATCTGTTATCACAGCAGAATATATTGTTTCATTAATACTATAGATCTGTTATCACAGCAGAATATATTGTTTCATTATTAATACTATAGATCTGTTATCACAGCAGAATATATTGTTTCATTAATACTATAGATCTGTTATCACAGCAGAATATATTGTTTCATTAATACTATAGATCTGTTATCACAGCAGAATATATTGTTTCATTAATACTATAGATCTGTTATCACAGCAGAATATATTGTTTCATTAATACTATAGATCTGTTATCACAGCAGAATATATTGTTTCATTATTAATACTATAGATCTGTTATCACAGCAGAATATATTGTTTCATTAATACTATAGATCTGTTATCACAGCAGAATATATTGTTTCATTAATACTATAGATCTGTTATCACAGCAGAATATATTGTTTCATTAATACTATAGATCTGTTATCACAGCAGAATATATTGTTTCATTATTAATACTATAGATCTGTTATCACAGCAGAATATATTGTTTCATTATTAATACTATAGATCTGTTATCACAGCAGAATATATTGTTTCATTATTAATACTATAGATCTGTTATCACAGCAGAATATATTGTTTCATTATTAATACTATAGATCTGTTATCACAGCAGAATATATTGTTTCATTATTAATACTATAGATCTGTTATCACAGCAGAATATATTGTTTCATTAATACTATAGATCTGTTATCACAGCAGAATATATTGTTTCATTAATACTATAGATCTGTTATCACAGCAGAATATATTGTTTCATTATTAATACTATAGATCTGTTATCACAGCAGAATATATTGTTTCATTAATACTATAGATCTGTTATCACAGCAGAATATATTGTTTCATTATTAATACTATAGATCTGTTATCACAGCAGAATATATTGTTTCATTATTAATACTATAGATCTGTTATCACAGCAGAATATATTGTTTCATTATTAATACTATAGATCTGTTATCACAGCAGAATATATTGTTTCATTATTAATACTATAGATCTGTTATCACAGCAGAATATATTGTTTCATTAATACTATAGATCTGTTATCACAGCAGAATATATTGTTTCATTAATACTATAGATCTGTTATCACAGCAGAATATATTGTTTCATTATTAATACTATAGATCTGTTATCACAGCAGAATATATTGTTTCATTAATACTATAGATCTGTTATCACAGCAGAATATATTGTTTCATTATTAATACTATAGATCTGTTATCACAGCAGAATATATTGTTTCATTATTAATACTATAGATCTGTTATCACAGCAGAATATATTGTTTCATTAATACTATAGATCTGTTATCACAGCAGAATATATTGTTTCATTATTAATACTATAGATCTGTTATCACAGCAGAATATATTGTTTCATTATTAATACTATAGATCTGTTATCACAGCAGAATATATTGTTTCATTATTAATACTATAGATCTGTTATCACAGCAGAATATATTGTTTCATTATTAATACTATAGATCTGTTATCACAGCAGAATATATTGTTTCATTATTAATACTATAGATCTGTTATCACAGCAGAATATATTGTTTCATTATTAATACTATAGATCTGTATCTGTTATCACAGCAGAATATATTGTTTCATTATTAATACTATAGATCTGTTATCACAGCAGAATATATTGTTTCATTAATACTATAGATCTGTTATCACAGCAGAATATATTGTTTCATTATTAATAATATAGATCTGTTATCACAGCAGAATATATTGTTTCATTATTAATACTATAGATCTGTTATCACAGCAGAATATATTGTTTCATTATTAATACTATAGATCTGTTATCACAGCAGAATATATTGTTTCATTAATACTATAGATCTGTTATCACAGCAGAATATATTGTTTCATTATTAATACTATAGATCTGTTATCACAGCAGAATATATTGTTTCATTAATACTATAGATCTGTTATCACAGCAGAATATATTGTTTCATTATTAATACTATAGATCTGTTATCACAGCAGAATATATTGTTTCATTAATACTATAGATCTGTTATCACAGCAGAATATATTGTTTCATTATTAATACTATAGATCTGTTATCACAGCAGAATATATTGTTTCATTAATACTATAGATCTGTTATCACAGCAGAATATATTGTTTCATTATTAATACTATAGATCTGTTATCACAGCAGAATATATTGTTTCATTATTAATACTATAGATCTGTTATCACAGCAGAATATATTGTTTCATTAATACTATAGATCTGTTATCACAGCAGAATATATTGTTTCATTATTAATACTATAGATCTGTTATCACAGCAGAATATATTGTTTCATTATTAATACTATAGATCTGTTATTATATTGTTTCACTATAGATCTGTTATCACAGCAGAATATATTGTTTCATTAATACTATAGATCTGTTATCACAGCAGAATATATTGTTTCATTATTAATACTATAGATCTGTTATCACAGCAGAATATATTATCATTAATACTATAGATCTGTTATCACAGCAGAATATATTGTTTCATTATTAATACTATAGATCTGTTATCACAGCAGAATATATTGTATCATTAATACTATAGATCTGTTATCACAGCAGAATATATTGTTTCATTAATACTATAGATCTGTTATCACAGCAGAATATATTGTTTCATTAATACTATAGATCTGTTATCACAGCAGAATATATTGTTTCATTAATACTATAGATCTGTTATCACAGCAGAATATATTGTTTCATTATTAATACTATAGATCTGTTATCAGAACAGAATATATTGTTTCATTAATACTATAGATCTGTTATCACAGCAGAATATATTGTTTCATTAATACTATAGATCTGTTATCACAGCAGAATATATTGTTTCATTATTAATACTATAGATCTGTTATCACAGCAGAATATATTGTTTCATTATTAATACTATAGATCTGTTATCACAGCAGAATATATTGTTTCATTAATACTATAGATCTGTTATCACAGCAGAATATATTGTTTCATTATTAATACTATAGATCTGTTATCACAGCAGAATATATTGTTTCATTATTAATACTATAGATCTGTTATCACAGCAGAATATATTGTTTCATTATTAATACTATAGATCTGTTATCACAGCAGAATATATTGTTTCATTATTAATACTATAGATCTGTTATCACAGCAGAATATATTGTTTCATTAATACTATAGATCTGTTATCACAGCAGAATATATTGTTTCATTATTAATACTATAGATCTGTTATCACAGCAGAATATATTGTTTCATTATTAATACTATAGATCTGTTATCACAGCAGAATATATTGTTTCATTACTAATACTATAGATCTGTTATCACAGCAGAATATATTGTTTCATTATTAATACTATAGATCTGTTATCACAGCAGAATATATTGTTTCATTAATACTATAGATCTGTTATCACAGCAGGTAACATCAGAATAGACAGACAGACAGACAGACAGACAGACAGACAGACAGACAGACAGACAGACAGACAGACAGACAGACAGACAGACAGAAGGCTTAAACCACAGAAGCAGGTAATTCCTTGAACCTCATTCTAATCACTGTATAAAAATACACTTCAACAAAGAGAACCATCCCAGTAAAAATAACCACACCCACGTCTCCTTTCCTTTCCTCGTCTCCTTTCCTCGCCGGCCGTGTCATCCCTGTTCTCACTGGGAGAGGAAGGGGACGTCTAGTACTCAACAAGCCCCGTGCATACGACCTGTAGAGGTGAATACCGGAGAACGTCTAGTACTCAACAAGCCCCGTGCATACCGGGGAACGTCTAGTACTCAACAAGCCCCGTGCATACGACCTGTAGAGGTGAATACTGGGGAACGTCTAGTACTCAAAAAGCCCCGTGCATACGACCTGGAGAGGTGAATAGAGGGGAACGTCTAGTACTCAACAAGCCCCGTGCATACGACCTGGAGAGGTGAATACTGGGGAACGTCTAGTACTCAACAAGCCCCGTGCATACGACCTGGAGAGGTGAATACTGGGAACGTCTAGTACTCAACAAGCCCATACGTGCAATACAGGGGAACGCTAGTACTCAACAAGCCCGTGCATACGACCTGGAGAGGTGAATACTGGGGAACGTCTAGTACTCAACAAGCCGCGTGCATACGACCTGGAGAGGTCAATACAGGGAAACAAGCCCCGTGCTAGTGAATACTGGGAACGTCTAGTACTCAACAAGCCCCGTGCATACGACCTGTAGAGGTGAATACTGGGGAACGTCTAGTACTCAACAAGCCCCGTGCATACGACCTGGAGAGGTCAATACAGGGAACGTCTAGTACTCAACAAGCCCCCGTGCATACGACCTGTAGAGGTGAATACTGGGGAACGTCTAGTACTCAACAAGCCCCGTGCATACGACCTGGAGAGGTGAATACTGGGGAACGTCTAGTACTCAACAAGCCCGTGCATACGACCTGGAGAGGTGAATACTGGGGAACGTGTACTCATAAGCCACGTGCATACGACCTGGAGAGGTCAATACAGGGGAACGTCTAGTACTCAACAAGCCACGTGCATACGACCTGGAGAGGTCAATACAGGGGAACGTCTAGTACTCAACAAGCCCTGCATACGACCTGGACAATACAGGGGAACGCCTAGTACTCAACAAGCCCTGCATACGACCTGGAGAGGTGAATACTGGGGAACGTCTAGTACTCAACAAGCCCCGTGCATACGACCTGTAGAGGTGAATACTGGGGAACGCCTAGTACTCAACAAGCCCCGTGCATACGACCTGGAGAGGTCAATACAGGGGAACGTCTAGTACTCAACAAGCCACGTGCATACGACCTGGAGAGGCGAATAGAGAGGAACGTCTAGTACTCAACAAGCCGGGTGCATACGACCTGGAGAGGTGAATAGAGGGGAACGTCCAGTACTCAACAGGCCACGTGCATACGACCTGGCCTTGACAAATGACTATGGTGTCGGCATACAGACCATCTGCACCTGACTGGGGTGTCTGCATAAAGACCATCTGTACCTGACTGGGGTGTCTGCATAAAGACCATCTGTACCTGACTGGGGTGTCTGCATAAAGACCATCTGTACCTGACTGGGGTGTCTGCATAAAGACCATCTGTACCTGACTGGGGTGTCTGCATACAGACCATATGGAACTAAAAAATGTGCAAGAACAAGACAGCTATATATGTCGCACCTCCCTCTCCCTCTCTCTCTCTTCCTCTCTCTCTCCCTCTCTGTCTCTCCTCCCTGTCTCTCCCCCTCTCTCTGTCTCTCCCCTGTCTCTCCCTCTCCCTGTCTCTCCTTCTCTCCCCTCTCCCTGTCTCTCCCTTCTCTCCCCCTCCCCTGTCTCTCCTTCTCTCTCTCTCCCTCTCTCTCCCCTCTCCCTCTCTCTCCTCTCTCTCTCCCTCTCCCCTCCCCCTCTCTCTCCTGTCTCTCCCTCTCTCCCCTCTCTCCCTGTCTCTCCCTCTCTCTCTCTCTCCCTCTCTCTCCCCTCTCCATCTCTCTCTCACCTCTCTCTCCCCTCTCTCCTGAACATGCATTTCCAGTCTGCTTCAGTCAAGACATTGATGTGTCTGTGTTGTCAGATCTCATCCATCTCACGAGGCCCTCTGATCCTTCATCTCATCCGATAGCTAAATGTTCATCACCTACACTCTTCGAAGAAAAGGTCATATCTTGAACTTAAAAGGTTTCTTCAGCTGTCCCCAGAGCAGAACCCTGTCTCTCCTTTATGGGTCCCCATAAAGGAACCCTTTTTGGTTCAAGGTAGTACCCTTTTGGGGTCTATTTAAAACCCTTTCCACAGAGGGTTCTACGTGGAATCCAAAATAGTTCTACCTGGAACCAAAAAGAGTTCTACCTGGAACCAAAAAGGGTTCTACCTGGAACCAAAAAGGGTTCTACCTGGAACCAAAAAGGGTTATCCGATGGGGACAGCTGAACGAGTGCCTTATTTGAGGTTGCATTAAAAAGCAGAGGATGAAGCCATCTAGGTATAAAGTCACCACCAGTACAACAGATAAACTGAGCCTGAGAAGATCCCTGAGAAGATCCCTGAGACGATCCCTGAGAAGATCCCTGAGAAGATCCCTGAGACGATCCCTGAGACGATCCCTGAGAAGATCCCTGAGACGATCCCTGAGACGATCCCTGAGACGATCCCTGAGAAGATCCCTGAGAAGATCCCTGAGACGATCCCTGAGACGATCCCTGAGAAGATCCCTGAGAAGATCCCTGAGAAGATCCCTGAGAAGGGACAGTTCCTCCTGTAGATACATGTCTGGATCATCATTACCCAAATCTTCTTCAGCAACAACTTGCAGCATTCATTTAGAGCTGTTCCTAACCATAACAGCAAGCACCATTCATTTAGAGCTGTTCCTAATCATAACATCAAGCACCATTCATTTAGAGCTGTTCCTAATCATAACATCAAGCACCATTCATTTAGAGCTGTTCCTATTCATAACATGTGACAGCAAGCACCATTCATTTAGAGCTGTTCCTATTCATAACAGCAGGCACCATTCATTTAGAGCTGTTTCTAATCATAACATGTGACAGCAAGCACCATTCATTTAGAGCTGTTCCTATTCATAACAGCAAGCACCATTCATTTAGAGCTGTTCCTATTCATAACAGCAAGCACCATTCATTTAGAGCTGTTCCTATTCATAACAGCAAGCACCATTCATTTAGAGCTGTTCCTAATCATAACATCAAGCACCATTCATTTAGAGCTGTTCCTAATCATAACAGCAAGCACCATTCATTTAGAGCTGTTCCTAATCATAACATCAAGCACCATTCATTTAGAGCTGTTCCTAATCATAACATCAAGCACCATTCATTTAGAGCTGTTCCTAACCATAACATGTGACAGCAAGCACCATTCATTTAGAGCTGTTCCTAATCATAACAGCAAGCACCATTCATTTAGAGCTGTTCCTAATCATAACATCAAGCACCATTCATTTAGAGCTGTTCCTAATCATAACATCAAGCACCATTCATTTAGAGCTGTTCCTAATCATAACAGCAAGCACCATTCATTTAGAGCTGTTCCTAATCATAACATCAAGCACCATTCATTTAGAGCTGTTCCTAATCATAACATCAAGCACCATTCATTTAGAGCTGTTCCTAATCATAACAGCAAGCACCATTCATTTAGAGCTGTTCCTAATCATAACATCAAGCACCATTCATTTAGAGCTGTTCTAATCATAACAGCAAGCACCATTCATTTAGAGCTGTTCCTATTCATAACAGCAAGCACCATTCATTTAGTGCTGTTCCTATTCATAACATGTGACAGCAAGCACCATTCATTTAGAGCTGTTCCTATTCATAACAGCAAGCACCATTCATTTAGAGCTGTTCCTATTCATAACAGCAAGCACCATTCATTTAGAGCTGTTCCTATTCATAACAGCAAGCACCATTCATTTAGAGCTGTTCCTATTCATAACAGCAAGCACCATTCATTTAGAGCTGTTCCTAACCATAACATTTATTTAACGAGGCAAGTCAGTTAAGAACACATTCTTATTTTCAATGACGGCCTAGGAACAGTGGGTTAACTGGTCTAGGAACAGTGGGTTAACTGGTCTAGGAACAGTGGGTTAACTGGTCTAGGAACAGTGGGTTAACTGCCTGTTCAGGGGCAGAACAACCGATTTTGACCTTGTCAGCTCTGGGATTCAAACTTGCAACCTTTCGGTTACTAGTCCAACACTCTAACAACTAGGCTACCTGCTGGTTACTAGTCCAACACTCTAGCAACTAGGCTACCTGCTGGTTACTGGCCCAACGCTCTAACCACTAGGCTACCTGCTGGTTACTGGCCCAACGCTCTAACCACTAGGCTACCTGCTGGTTACTGGCCCAACGCTCTAACCACTAGGCCACCTGCTGGTTACTGACCCAACGCTCTAATCACTAGGCTACCTGCTGATTACTAGTCCAACACTCTAACCACTAGGCTTCCTGCTGATTACTGGCCCAACACTCTAACCACTAGGCTACCTGCTGATTACTGGCCCAACGCTCTAACCACTAGGCTACCTGCTGATTACTAGTCCAACACTCTAACCACTAGGCTTCCTGCTGGTTACTGGCCCAACGCTCTAACCACTAGGCTACCTGCTGGTTACTAGTCCAACGGCTCTAACCACTAGGCTTCCTGCTGGTTACTGGCCCAACGCTCTAACCACTAGGCTACCTGCTGGTTACTAGTCCAACACTCTAACCACTAGGCTTCCTGCTGGTTACTGGCCCAACGCTCTAACCACTAGGCTACCTGCTGGTTACTAGTCCAACGGCTCTAACCACTAGGCTTCCTGCTGGTTACTGGCCCAACGCTCTAACCACTAGGCTACCTGCTGGTTACTAGTCCAACACTCTAACCACTAGGCTTCCTGCTGGTTACTGGCCCAACGCTCTAACCACTAGGCTACCTGCTGGTTACTAGTCCAACACTCTAACCACTAGGCTTCCTGCTGGTTACTGGCCCAACGCTCTAACCACTAGGCTACCTGCTGATTACTAGTCCAACACTCTAACCACTAGGCTTCCTGCTGGTTACTGGCCCAACGCTCTAACCACTAGGCTACCTGCTGGTTACTAGTCCAACGGCTCTAACCACTAGTCTTCCTGCTGGTTACTGGCCCAACGCTCTAACCACTAGGCTACCTGCTGGTTACTAGTCCAACGGCTCTAACCACTAGTCTTCCTGCTGGTTACTGGCCCAACGCTCTAACCACTAGGCTACCTGCTGGTTACTGGCCCAACTCTCTACCACTAGGCTACCCTGCAGGCTCAGGTCTAGTAGACAGGTCAGATATATTAGACAGAGCTGTTAGACACTTAAAAACAAGTACCCAGATCTAGGACCAGATTTCACCTCAAACACAGTGTTAAAACCAAGTACAACTGATCCAAAATATGCGTTTCTGAGGCTAAACCCCTCCCACGCTCCACCAATCCCGTCACTGCCCATCTAGTCATCTAGAGGCAGGGCATAGCTAATCAACAAAGAGGATGGGATGGGCTGAAAACATGACTGGAAAACATCAAAGAGAATACCAACTGCAACCCCCTCTAGATATCGAATAATCAATATCCTTTGCGTCACGCGAATGACTAATTAATGACCCCATAATGGGCTGTAAATGCAACGTGTGTGAAGGACTCCGTGCATCGCTTCAGGTAAGGAGAACGAGAGGAGAACGTGCAGCAGCCTGACCTGGTTCCTATTGTCACGTAGAAATCCTTTTGTTTTTAGCTTTGTTGAATGATAAACAATGCTTTCCCTGTCTAACAGCGAGGGACGGAGCAAACACAAGGCGACTGTGTCAAACTAATGTTGAGATGTCAGAACACCGACAATAAACAACAACAACAACAACAACGTTAAATTGAGGACACAAGTGCGGGTAGAGATAAAGATGATTCTCCCGACGTTACGAGAACCGCGGCGATGATGCGCGAAGAATGTCAAATCATACGCAAAACTGCCATGGAACGGCCACGTGATAAACCGGATCACTTCTCGAGCCGAGAGCGTTTCTGTACACCGGTGGTCGGTGGAATTCTGAGAAAACTAAACCAGCCAACTATTGAGTTCGCAAAGATGCATAGTAACTCATTCATCCAGCACGAATAGCCCCAGGCACCGCTTCGCTGAAAAGGGTCCGTTATTCTGACCGGGCTTCGGTTTTAATGAATGACCGGTAACAGCACACGAGTTCTAATAAATATTTCGGTGCAAAATTGTTTTTAATATTGGGTCCAAAAATAGAATATATTGATCATATTGAAGGCTATAGGTTATCATGTGTTCAAACAAAGGACATTTAACTTCCAGCAACCCACATGTAGGAGGTCGCCTGATTCACCATCCTCTGCCTTTCTAACCCGACTGAATAAGACATAAATATACAAGAACCAAAAACATGATCACATGGGATAATGTTGAAATGTAACATACCATGAAGTCCTCTTGAAGTCGGCAAGCTTTCAACACGAGTCGGCGTTAAACAAGTGTTCTAGCGATCCGCGGATATAATTCCAATATCGGTTTCGACAACAACTGATATTCAATAGTCCTTCTGATTTCATGTTCATCTTTTGACAGTCCATGCCATGGCTACAACTTCAGTGACCTTCTTTCGAATATGTGCGTCTTTTTGTGTTGTGACAGCGCGTGCTGTGTCTTCTCTTCCGGGCTGGATCGGAGTGAACGACCTTTCCGAATCATAGAGGGGCTCTCTCTTCTCTCGCAGTGATTTTCCAAGTTGTTGCCTCGCTAGACGGGAGAGGTGGGAGGGGGGTTCCTGGGGAAGGGCACCAGGAGAGGAGGGGTGAGGGGAAACAGAAATGAACAGCTGCTTGCTTGCTTCTCGCATCAGGATTCCGTTGAAATATATTTAATTTCTTAAAACAATTTGATCAGTATAGATTATTAACAGCAATTCATTTTGTAGACTAACATTCCAACATGAGCTTTTGAAGGCTTGAGGGTTGGAGAACTCCATGCTTTTTACATTTGTGATGACTATACAGATGCAGGATCTTAATTTGATCACCCTGACACAGGAGGAACGTTCCTGCATGCAGGGAATTTAAAACCTGCAGTGTATATGATGTTTTTAAAAGGCTTCTGAAGTTGGTAGCAGGGAGACAGGCAGGAGCCTGCTGTGTAGAGACAGGGGTACCACGGATGGAGAGTTCGTAGCAGTAGCCTGCTGTGTAGAGACAGGGGTACCACGGATGGAGAGTTCGTAGCAGTAGCCTGCTGTGTAGAGACAGGGGTACCACGGATGGAGCGTTGGTAGCATTAGCCTGCTGTGTAGAGACAGGGGTACCACGGATGGAGCGTTGGTAGCAGTAGCCTGCTGTGTAGAGACAGGGGTACCACGGATGGAGAGTTGGTAGCAGTAGCCTGCTGTGTAGAGACAGGGGTACCACAGATGGAGAGTTGGTAGCAGTAGCCTGCTGTGTAGAGACAGGGTACCACGGATGGAGCGTTGGTAGCAGTAGCCTGCTGTGTAGAGACAGGGGTACCACGGATGGAGCGTTGGTAGCAGGTAGCAGTAGCCTGCTGTGTAGAGACAGGGGTACCACGGATGGAGCGTTGGTAGCAGTAGCCTGCTGTGTAGAGACAGGGGTACCACGGATGGAGAGTTGGTAGCAGGTAGCAGTAGCTTGCTGTGTAGAGACAGGGGTACCACGGATGGAGCGTTGGTAGCAGGTAGCAGTAGCTTGCTGTGTAGAGACAGGGGTACCACGGATGGAGCGTTGGTAGCAGGTAGCAGGAGCCTGCTGTGTAGAGACAGGGGTACCACAGATGGAGTGTTGGTAGCAGTAGCCTGCTGTGTAGAGACAGGGGTACCACGGATGGAGAGTTGGTAGCAGTAGCCTGCTGTGTAGAGACAGGGGTACCACAGATGGAGCGTTGGTAGCATTAGCCTGCTGTGTAGAGACAGGGTACCACGGATGGAGAGTTGGTAGCAGGTAGCAGGAGCCTGCTGTGTAGAGACAGGGGTACCACGGATGGAGAGTTGGTAGCAGGTAGCAGTAGCCTGCTGTGTAGAGACAGGGGTACCACGGATGGAGAGTTGGTAGCAGGTAGCAGTAGCCTGCTGTGTAGAGACAGGGGTACCACGGATGGAGTGTTGGTAGCAGGTAGCAGGAGCCTGCTGTGTAGAGACAGGGTACCACAGATGGAGAGTTGGTAGCAGTAGCCTGCTGTGTAGAGACAGGGGTACCACGGATGGAGTGTTGGTAGCAGGTAGCAGTAGCCTGCTGTGTAGAGACAGGGGTACAACGGATGGAGTGTTGGTAGCAGGTAGCAGTAGCCTGCTGTGTAGAGACAGGGGTACCACGGATGGAGAGTTGGTAGCAGTAGCCTGCTGTGTAGAGACAGGGGTACCACGGATGGAGAGTTGGTAGCAGGTCTGGGACCAAGGCTACCTCCCCAGAGGTGATAGAGCCCAAACTGATCTGGGACCAAGGCAACCTGACCAGAGGTGATAGAGCCCAAACTGATCTGGGACCAAGGCTACCTCCCCAGAGGTGATAGAGCCCAAACTGATCTGGGACCAAGGCAACCTGACCAGAGGTGATAGAGCCCAAACTGATCTGGGACCAAGGCTACCTCCCCAGAGGTGATAGAGCCCAAACTGATCTGGGACCAAGGCAACCTGACCAGAGGTGATAGAGCCCAAACTGATCTGGGACCAAGGCTACCTCCCCAGAGGTGATAGAGCCCAAACTGATCTGGGACCAAGGCAACCTGACCAGAGGTGATAGAGCCCAAACTGATCTGGGACCAAGGCTACCTCACCAGAGGTGATAGAGCCCAAACTGATCTGGGACCAAGGCAACCTGACCAGAGTGGATAGAGCCCAAACTGATCTTGGACCAAGGCTACCTCCCCAGAGGTGATAGAGCCCAAACTGATCTGGGACCAAGGCAACCTGACCAGAGGTGATAGAGCCCAAACTGATCTGGGACCAAGGCTACCTCACCAGAGGTGATAGAGCCCAAACTGATCTGGGACCAAGGCTACCTCACCAGAGTGGATAGAGCCCAAACTGATCTGGGACCAAGGCTACCTCACCAGAGTGGATAGAGCCCAAACTGATCTGGGACCAAGGCTACCTCACCAGAGATGATAGAGCCCAAACTGATCATGGACCAAGGCTACCTCACCAGAGTGGATAGAGCCCAAACTGATCTGGGACCAAGGCTACCTCACCAGAGGTGATAGAGCCCAAACTGATCTGGGACCAAGGCTACCTCACCAGATGTGATAGAGCCCAAACTGATCTGGGACCAAGGCTACCTCACCAGAGTGGATAAAGCCCAAACTGATCTGGGACCAAGGCTACCTCACCAGAGTGGATAGAGCCCAAACAGATCTGGGACCAAGGCTACCTCACCAGAGTCTTATATTGAGAATCCTAATATAAGGCTTATGCCTACTAATACCAGTGTCCTTGTATTGTCCTTATATCATGTAGTGTCTCTCTAAGTGTCCTGTGTTGTCCTTATGTCTTGTAGTATGTCTCTAAGTATCCTGTGTTGTCCTTGTGTCTTGTAGTATGTCTCTAAGTGTCCTGTGTTGTCCTTATATCATGTAGTGTCTCTCTGAGTGTCCTGTGTTGTCCTTATGTCATGTAGTGTCTCTCTGAGTGTCCTGTGTTGTCCTTATGTCATGTAGTGTCTCTCTAAGTGTCCTGTATTGTCCTTATGTCATGTAGTGTCTCTCTAAGTGTCCTTGTTTTGTCCTTATGTCATGTAGTATCTCTCTGAGTGTCCTGTATTGTCCTTATGTCATGTAGTATGTTTCTAAGTGAAGGTTTTTAATGCTATTTTCTATGATTTTTTAAAAATGATGTAAATTCTGTGACCTGTGAGCAAATAAAGACAAAGTCAGTCAACACGTCTGTCTGCGTGGAGCTGAGCAGAAAGTCCATCAACACGTCTGTCTGCGTGGAGCTGAGCGCTGAGCAGAAAGTCAGTCAACATGTCCGTCTGCTAGAGAGGAACCAGGCTATGTGGGGTGGCCAGTCCTCTTCTGGCTGTGCCGGGTGGAGATTATAACAGAACATGGCCAAGATGTTCAAATGTTCATAAATGACCAGCATGGTCGAATAATAATAAGGCAGAACAGTTGAAACTGGAGCAGCAGCATGGCCAGGTGGACTGGGGACAGCAAGGAGTCCTCATGTCAGGTAGTCCTGGGGCATGGTCCTAGGGCTCAGGTCCTTCGAGAGAAAGAAAGAAAGAGAGAAGGAGAGAATTAGAGAACGCACACTTAGATTCACACAGGACACCGAATAGGACAGGAGAAGTACTCCAGATATAACAAACTGACCCCAGCCCCCCAACACAAACTACTGCAGCATAAATACTGGAGGCTGAGACAGGAGGGGTCAGGAGACACTGTGGCCCCATCCGAGGACACCCCCGGACAGGGCCAAACAGGAAGGATATAACCCCACCCACTTTGCCAAAGCACAGCCCCCACACCACTAGAGGGATATCTTCAACCACCAACTTACCATCCTGAGACAAGGCTGAGTATAGCCCACAAAGATCTCCGCCACGGCACAACCCAAGGGGGGACGCCAACCCAGACAGGATGACCACAACAGTGAATCAACCCACTCAGGTGACGCACCCCCTCCAGGGACGGCATGAGAGAGCCCCAGTAAGCCAGTGACTCAGCCCCTGTAATAGGGTTAGAGGCAGAGAATCCCAGTGCTCCAGAGCCTTTCCGTTCACCTTCCCACTCCTGGGCCAGACTACACTCAATCATATGACCCACTGAAGAGATGAGTCTTCAGTAAAGACTTAAAGGTTGAGACCGAGTTTGCGTCTCTGACATGGGTAGGCAGACCGTTCCATAAAAATGGAGCTCTATAGGAGAAAGCCCTGCCTCCAGCTGTTTGCTTAGAAATTCTAGGGACATGTCTGTCTGCGTGGAGCTGAGCAGAAAGTACATCAACACGTCTGTCTGCGTGGAGCTGAGCAGAAAGTACAGTGCCTTGCGAAAGTATTCGGCCCCCTTGAACTTTGCGACCTTTTGCCACATTTCAGGCTTCAAACATAAAGATATAAAACTGTATTTTTTTGTGAAGAATCAACAACAAGTGGGACACAATCATGAAGTGGAACGACATTTATTGGATATTTCAAACTTTTTAACAAATCAAAAAGTGAAAAATTGGGCTTCCAAAATTATTCTGTCTGTCGGCGTGGAGCTGAGCGCTGAGCAGATCTAGTTTAAAGGAGAACTGTATCTCCAGCAGACGTGGGGTGAAATCAATTGAAGAAATCTCCCGGTGATTCATTTTTAGCTCAGGGTAGTGACATCCAGACCGTCTTACTCAGTCTGAGACATAAATCACAGTTTGAATGAATCTGCCTGGGTGGGATTACAGTCCCTGGTGGGTGGGATTACAGTCCCTGGTGGGTGGGATTATAGTCCCTGGTGGGTGGGATTACAGTCCCTGGTGGGTGGGATTACAGTCCCTGGTGGGTGGGATTTACAGTCCCTGGTGGGTGGGATTACAGTCCCTGGTGGGTGGGATTACAGTCCCTGGTGGGTGGGATTACAGTCCCTGGTGGGTGGGATTACAGTCCCTGGTGGGTGGGATTACAGTCCCTGGTGGGTGGGATTACAGTCCCAGATGTCCATTTCATTATGAATGACGGATCACTCATTCAGCCAGAGGAATATACACACACACACACACACACACACACACACACACACACACACACACACACACACACACACACACTGAATAATCTAATGATCTGTTTGATATGATAATATGTATTTATTTAATATGACAACAAATGGGGTTATATCACGACAGGCTAAATATGAAGGAGTATTGTAAAGTATTGTAAACACTAATGAACAAATGGGGTTATATCACGACAGGCTAAATATGAAGGAGTATTGTAAAGTATTGTAAACACTAATGAACAAATGGGGTTATATCACGTCAGGCTAAATATGAAGGAGTATTGTAAAGTATTGTAAACACTAATGAACAAATGGGGTTATATCACGACAGGCTAAATATGAAGGAGTATTGTAAAGTATTGTAAACACTAATGAACAAATGGGGTTATATCACGACAGGCTAAATATGAAGGAGTATTGTAAAGTATTGTAAACGTTAATGAACAAATGGGGTTATATCACGACAGGCTAAATATGAAGGAGTATTGTAAAGTATTGTAAACGTTAATGAACAAATGGGGTTATATCACGACAGGCTAAATATGAAGGAGTATTGTAAAGTATTGTAAACACTAATGAACAAATGGGGTTATATCACGACAGGCTAAATATGAAGGAGTATTGTAAAGTATTGTAAACACTAATGAACAAATGGGGTTATATCACGACAGGCTAAATATGAAGGAGTATTGTAAAGTATTGTAAACACTAATGAACAAATGGGGTTATATCACGACAGGGTAAATATGAAGGAGTATTGTAAAGTATTGTAAACGTTAATGAACAAATGGGGTTATATCACGACAGGGTTACCATTTACACAGTGTGTCCATAGCAAACAATATATTCATTAGATAAAACCGACCAACACATTCAATACTTTTTCCAATGACTTATTGTCATGGTTCAGCTCATCTTGGAACAGTACATGGACCCTGGTCTATAGTAGTACCACTATATAGGGAATAGGGCCTTCATCTAAAGTAGTACACTACATAGGGAATAGGGTGTAATTTAGGAGGCAGTCTTAGTGTGCGCTTTACCCACATTTCATTCCGTATGACAAACGTAATGGGTCTAGTTTTTTTTTTATAGCGATCTGGTCTGGTCCTCAGGCGAGGTAGGACCACCATTTGGCTACAGGCAATGATTCACCCAGATAGATGTCTAGTTGTCTGTCTAGCCTGATGTCTGTGTGTGTGGAGAGAGAGAGAGAGAGAGAGAGAGAGAGAGAGAGAGAGAGAGAGAGAGAGAGAGAGAGAGAGAGAGAGAGAGAGATCATTTGAGAGATTTAATCAACTTTACTTCAGAGAGATTTTCAGAGAGAGAGAGAGAGAGAGAGAGAGAGAGAGATTGTTTCAGAGAGAGAGAGATATTGAGAGAGAGAGAAAGGTGAGTGAGGAGAGAGAGAGAGAGAGAGAGAGAGAGAGAGAGAGGAGAGGGGAGGTGGAGACTGGAGAGGGAGAGAGAGGTGAGGAGAGAGAGAGACTGGAGAGGGAGAGGTGAGAGACTGGAGGAGAGTGACTTCCACTATAATTTGTGGTGACCAAATCTAATGACACAACCTTGGTGAACTGTAGATCATTTGTGTGTTTATTTAATCAACTTTACTTCAATTCATTGCATTTTCATGTTTTGTAAACTATTGAAGGAAAACAATAAATACATTGTTTCAAATGATCCTTGGTCAAAATCTGGTTTGACTGGATTGTGACTGGACTAGGGGGTCCTGGTGGTGAACTGGTGGTGACTGGACTAGGGGTCCTGGTGGTGACTGGACTGGTGGTGACTGGACTAGGGGTCCTGGTCTGGACTGGGGGTCCTGGTGGTGACTGGACTAGGGGTCCTGGTGGTGACTGGTGGTGACTGGACTGGGGGTCCTGGTGGTGACTGGACTAGGGGTCCTGGTGACTGGACTCCTGGTGGTGACTGGACTGGTGGTGACTGGACTAGGGGTCCTGGTGGTGACTGGACTGGTGGTGACTGGACTAGGGGTCCTGGTGGTGACTGGCTGGACTAGGGGTCCTGGTGGTGACTGGACTAGGGGGTCCTGGTGACTGGCCTAGGGGGTCCTGGTGGTGACTGGCCTAGGGGGTCCTGGTGGTGACTGGACTGGGGTCCTGGTGGTGACCTGGTGGTGACTGGCCTGGTGGTGACTGGACTAGGGGGTCCTGGTGGTGACTGGACTAGGGGTCCTGGTGGTGACTGGCCTGGAGGGGTCCTGGTGGTGACTGGACTGACCTAGGGGTCCTGGGGGTGACTGGTGGTGACTGGACTAGGGTCCTGTCCTGGTGGTGACTGGACTGGGGTCCTGGTGGTGACTGGCCTAGGGGGTCCTGGTGGTGACTGGATGGGGTCCTGACTGGCCTGGTGGTGACTGGCCTGGGGTCCTGGTGGTGACTGGACTGGGGGTGACCTGGGTGGTGACTGGACTAGGGGTCCTGGTGGTGACAGGCCTAGGGGTCCTGGTGGTGACTGGCCCAGGGGACTACTGGTGGTGACTGGTCTAGGGGTTCCTGGTGGTGACTGGCCTGGTGGTGACTGGCCTAGGGGGTCCTGGACTGGCCCTGAGTGACTGCACTGGTGGTGACTGGGGGTCCTGGTGGTGACTGGCCTGGTGGTGACTGGGGTCCTGGTGGTGACTGGGGGGTCCTGGTGGTGACTGGCCTAGGGGTCTGGTGGTGACTGGCCTAGGGGTCCTGACTGGACTAGGGGTCCTGGTGGTGACTGGCCTGGGGTCCTGGTGGGGGTGACTGGACTAGGGGTCCTGGTGGTGACTGGCCTGGGGTCCTGGTGGTGGTGACTGGACTGGACTAGGGGTCCTGGTGGTGACTGGCCTGGTGGTGACTGGCCTGGTGGTGAGGGGTCCTGGTGGTGACCGACCCAGGGGGTACTGGTGGTGACTGGACTGGGAGTCCTGGTGTTGACTGGGGGGTCTGGTGGTGAGGGGGTCCTGGTGGTGACTGGCCTGGTGGTGACTGGCCTAGGGGGTCCTGGATGGTGACTGGACTGGTGGTGACTGGCCTAGGGGGTCCTGGTGGTGACTGGCCGGAGTCCTGGTGTTGACTGGCCTGGAGGGGGTCCTGGTGGTGACTGGACTGGTGGTGACAGGGGGTCCTAGGGGGGTCCTGGTGGTGACTGGACTGGTGGTGACAGGTCTGGTGGGGGTCCTGGTGGTGACTGGACTGGTGGTGACTGGTCTAGGGGTCCTGGTGGGTGACGACTGGACTGGTGGTGACTGTACTAGGAGTCCTGGTGTTGCGAGGGGTCCTGGGGTGGTGACTGGACTAGGGGTCCTGGTGGTGACTGGCCTAGGGTCCTGGTCCTGGTGGTGACTGACCCTGGAGTTGACTGGACTGGTGGTGACAGGTCTAGGGGTCCTGGTGGTGACTGGACTAGGGGTCCTGGTGGTGACTGGCCTAGGGGTCCTGGTGGTGACTGGCCTAGGGGTCCTGGTGGTGACTGACCCTGGGGTTGACTGGACTGGTGGTGACAGGTCTAGGGGTCCTGGTGGTGACTGGACTAGGGGTCCTGGTGGTGACTGGCCTAGGGGTCCTGGTGGTGACTGGCCTAGGGGTCCTGGTGGTGACTGACCCTGGAGTTGACTGGACTGGTGGTGACAGGTCTAGGGGTCCTGGTGGTGACTGGACTAGGGGGTCCTGGTGGTGACTGGCCTAGGGGTCCTGGTGGTGACTGGCCTGGTGGTGACTGGCCTAGGGGGGTCCTGGTGGTGACTGGCCTAGGGGTCCTGATGGTGACTGGACTGGTGGTGACTGGCCTAGGGGTCCTGGTGGTGACCGACCCAGGGGTACTGGTGGTGACTGGGTCCTGGTGGTGACTGGCCTAGGGGGTCCTGGATGGTGACTGGCCTGGTGGTGACTGGCCTAGGGGGTCCTGGTGGTGACTGGCCTAGGGGTCCTGGTGGTGACTGGACTAGGGGGTCCTGGATGGTGACTGGCCTGGTGGTGACTGGCCTAGGGGTCCTGGTGGTGACTGGCCTAGGGGGTCCTGGTGGTGACTGGACTAGGGGTCCTGGTGGTGACTGGCCTAGGGGGTCCTGGATGGTGACTGGCCTGGTGGTGACTGGCCTAGGGGTCCTGGTGGTGACTGGCCTAGGGGTTCCTGGTGGTGACTGGCCTAGGGGTTCCTGGTGGTGACTGGCCTAGGGGTCCTGGTGGTGACTGGCCTGGTGGTGACTGGACTAGGGGGTCCTGGTGGTGACTGGACTAGGGGGTCCTGGTGGTGACAGGCCGAGGGGGTCCTGGTGGTGACCGACCCAGGGGTACTGGTGGTGACTGGACTAGGGAGTCCTGGTGTTGACTGGCCTGGTGGTGACTGGCCTAGGGGTCCTGGTGGTGACTGGCCCTGGAGTTGACTGGACTGGTGGTGACTGGCCTAGGGGTCCTGGTGGTGACTGGCATGGTGGTGACTGGCCTAGGGGTCCTGGTGGTGACTGGCCTAGGGGTCCTGGTGGTGACTGGACTGGTGGTGACTGGCCTAGGGGTCCTGGTGGTGACCGACCCAGGGGTACTGGTGGTGACTGGACTAGGGAGTCCTGGTGTTGACTGGCCTGGTGGTGACTGGCCTAGGGGTCCTGGATGGTGACTGGACTAGGGGTCCTGGTGGTGACTGCCCTAGGGTGTCCTGGTGGTGACTGGCCTAGGGGGTCCTGGTGGTGACTGGCCTAGGGGGTCCTGGATGGTGACTGGCCTGGTGGTGACTGGCCTAGGGGGTCCTGGTGGTGACTGGCCTAGGGGTCCTGGTGGTGACTGGACTGGTGGTGACTGGCCTAGGGGGTCCTGGTGGTGACCGACCCAGGGGTACTGGTGGTGACTGGACTAGGGAGTCCTGGTGTTGACTGGCCTGGTGGTGACTGGCCTAGGGGTCCTGGATGGTGACTGGACTAGGGGTCCTGGTGGTGACTGCCCTAGGGTGTCCTGGTGGTGACTGGCCTAGGGGTCCTGGTGGTGACTGGCCTAGGGGGTCCTGGATGGTGACTGGCCTGGTGGTGACTGGCCTAGGGGTCCTGGTGGTGACAGGCCTGGTGGTGACTGGCCTAGGGGGTCCTGGTGGTGACTGGCCTGGTGGTGACTGGCCTCGGGGTCCTGGTGGTGACTGGCCTAGGGGTCCTGGTGGTGACTGGCCTAGGGGGTTCTGGTGGTGACTGGCCTAGGGGTCCTGGTGGTGACTGGCCTACGGGGTCCTGGTGGTGACTGGACTAGGGAGTCCTGGTGGTGACTGGCCTGGTGGTGACTGGCCTCGGGGTCCTGGTGGCGACTGGCCGAAGGAGTCCTGGTGGTGACTGGACTAGGGGTCCTGGTGGTGACTGGCCTAGGGGGTCCTGGTGGTGACTGGCCTAGGGGGTCCTGCTGGTGACTGGCCCTGGAGTTGACTGGACTGGTGGTGACAGGTCTAGGGGTCCTGGTGGTGACTGGACTAGGGGGTCCTGGTGGTGACTGGCCTATGGGGTCGTGGTGTTGACTGGCCTGGTGGTGACTGGCCTAGGGGTCCTGGTGGTGACTGGCCTAGGGGTCCTGATGGTGACTGGACTGGTGGTGACTGGCCTAGGGGTCCTGGTGGTGACCGACCCAGGGGTACTGGTGGTGACTGGACTAGGGAGTCCTGGTGTTGACTGGCCTGGTGGTGACTGGCCTAGGGGTCCTGGATGGTGACTGGACTAGGGGTCCTGGTGGTGACTGGCCTAGGGGGTCCTGGATGGTGACTGGCCTGGTGGTGACTGGCCTAGGGGGTCCTGGTGGTGACTGGCCCTGGAGTTGACTGGACTGGTGGTGACAGGTCTAGGGGGTCCTGGTGGTGACTGGCCTAGGGGTCCTGGATGGTGACTGGCCTGGTGGTGACTGGCCTAGGGGTCCTGGTGGTGACTGGCCTAGGGGTCCTGGATGGTGACTGGCCTGGTGGTGACTGGCCTAGGGGTCCTGGTGGTGACTGGACTAGGGGGTCCTGATGGTGACTGGCCTAGGGGTCCTGGATGGTGACTGGCCTGGTGGTGACTGGCCTAGGGTGTCCTGGTGGTGACTGGCCTAGGGGGTCCTGGTGGTGACTGGACTAGGGGTCCTGGTGGTGACTGGCCTAGGGGGTCCTGGATGGTGACTGGCCTGGTGGTGACTGGCCTAGGGGTCCTGGTGGTGACTGGCCTAGGGGTCCTGGTGGTGACTGGCCTAGGGGTTCCTGGTGGTGACTGGCCTAGGGGTCCTGGTGGTGACTGGCCGAAGGAGTCCTGGTGGTGACTGGCCTAGGGGTCCTGGTGGTGACTGGCCTAGGGGGTCCTGGTGGTGACTGGCCTAGGGGTCCTGGTGGTGACTGGACTAGGGAGTCCTGGTGGTGACTGGCCTGGTGGTGACTGGCCTGGTGGTGACTGGACTGGTGGTGACAGGTCTAGGGGTCCTGGTGGTGACTGGCCGAAGGAGTCCTGGTGGTGAC
The DNA here is from genome assembly GCF_023373465.1 of Oncorhynchus keta. Lineage (NCBI taxonomy): Eukaryota > Metazoa > Chordata > Actinopteri > Salmoniformes > Salmonidae > Oncorhynchus > Oncorhynchus keta. The sequence goes on along the minus strand of NW_026288818.1, from coordinate 39,785 downwards.
TGGCCCTGGAGTTGACTGGACTGGTGGTGACAGGTCTAGGGGGTCCTGGTGGTGACTGGACTAGGGGTCCTGGTGGTGACTGGCCTAGGGGGTCCTGGTGGTGACTGGCCTAGGGGGTCCTGGTGGTGACTGGCCTAGGGGGTCCTGGTGTTGACTGGCCTGGTGGTGACGGGCCTAGGGGGTCCTGGTCGTGACTGGACTGGTGGTGACTGGCCTAGGGGTCCTGGTGGTGACCGACCCAGGGGTACTGGTGGTGACTGGACTAGGGAGTCCTGGTGTTGACTGGCCTGGTGGTGACTGGCCTAGGGGGTCCTGGGTGGTGACTGGACTAGGGGGTCCTGGTGGTGACTGGCCTAGGGGGTCCTGGATGGTGACTGGCCTGGTGGTGACTGGCCTAGGGGGTCCTGGTGGTGACTGGCCCTGGAGTTGACTGGACTGGTGGTGACAGGTCTAGGGGTCCTGGTGGTGACTGGCCTAGGGGGTCCTGGATGGTGACTGGCCTGGTGGTGACTGGCCTAGGGGGTCCTGGTGGTGACTGGCCTAGGGGTCCTGGATGGTGACTGGCCTGGTGGTGACTGGCCTAGGGGTCCTGGTGGTGACTGGACTAGGGGTCCTGATGGTGACTGGCCTAGGGGGTCCTGGATGGTGACTGGCCTGGTGGTGACTGGCCTAGGGGTCCTGGTGGTGACTGGCCTAGGGGTCCTGGTGGTGACTGGACTAGGGGTCCTGGTGGTGACTGGCCTAGGGGTCCTGGATGGTGACTGGCCTGGTGGTGACTGGCCTAGGGGTCCTGGTGGTGACTGGCCTAGGGGTCCTGGTGGTGACTGGCCTAGGGGTTCCTGGTGGTGACTGGCCTAGGGGTCCTGGTGGTGACTGGCCTAGGGGTCCTGGTGGTGACTGGCCTAGGGGTCCTGGTGGTGACTGGCCTAGGGGTTCCTGGTGGTGACTGGCCTAGGGGTCCTGGTGGTGACTGGCCTGGGGGCCAGGGTAGTGGGTTCGATTCCCGGGACCACCCATACGTAGAATGTATGCACACATGACTGTAAGTCGCTTTGGATAAAAGCGTCAGCTAAATGGCATATATTATTATTATTATTATTATTATTCTGGTGGTGACTGGCCTAGGGGTCCTGGTGGTGACTGGCCTGGGGGTTCTGGTGGCGACTGGCCTCGGGGTCCTGGTGGCGACTGGCCGAAGGAGTCCTGGTGGTGACTGGCCCTGGAGTTGACTGGACTGGTGGTGACAGGTCTAGGGGTCCTGGTGGTGACTGGACTAGGGGGTCCTGGTGGTGACTGACCTAGGGTGTCCTGGTGGTGACTGGCCTAGGGGTCCTGGTGGTGACTGGCCTAGGGGTCCTGGTGTTGACTGGCCTGGTGGTGACGGGCCTAGGGGGTCCTGGTCGTGACTGGACTGGTGGTGACTGGCCTAGGGGGTCCTGGTGGTGACCGACCCAGGGGTACTGGTGGTGACTGGACTAGGGAGTCCTGGTGTTGACTGGCCTGGTGGTGACTGGCCTAGGGGGTCCTGGTGGTGACTGGACTAGGGAGTCCTGGTGGTGACTGGCCTGGTGGTGACTGGCCTAGGGGGTCCTGGATGGTGACTGGACTAGGGGGTCCTGGTGGTGACTGGCCTCGGGAGTCCTGGTGGGGACTGGCCTGGTGGTGACTGGCCTAGGGTGTCCTGGATGGTGACTGGACTAGGGGTCCTGGTGGTGACTGGCCTAGGGGTCCTGGTGGTGACTGGCCTAGGGGTCCTGGTGGTGACTGGCCTAGCCTAGGGGTCCTGGTGGTGACTGGACTAGGGAGTCCTGGCGGTGACTTTGTGGTGACTGGCGTAGGGGTCCTGGATGGTGACAGGCCTGGTGGTGACTGGCCTGGTGGTGACTGGCCTAGGGGGTCCTGGATGGTGACAGGCCTGGTGGTGACTGGCCTGGTGGTGACTGGCCTGGTGGTGACTGGCCTAGGGGTCCTGGATGGTGACTGGCCTGGTGGTGACTGGCCTAGGGGGTCCTGGTGGTGACTGGACTAGGGGGTCCTGGATGGTGACTGGCCTAGTGGGTCCTGGATGGTGACTGGCCTAGGGGTCCTGGATGGTGACAGGCCTGGTGGTGACTGGCCTAGGGGGTCCTGGTGGTGACTGGCCTAGGGGTCCTGGATGGTGACTGGCCCAGGGGGTCCTGGATGGTGACTGGCCTAGTGGGTCCTGGATGGTGACTGGCCTGGTGGTGACTGGCCTAGGGGGTCCTGGTAGTGACTGGCCTAGTGGGTCCTGGTGGTGACTGGCCTAGTGGGTCCTGGTGGTGACTGGCCTAGTGGGTCCTGGATGGTGACTGGCCCAGGGGTCCTGGATGGTGACTGGCCTAGTGGGTCCTGGATGGTGACTGGCCTGGTGGTGACTGGCCTAGGGGTCCTGGTAGTGACTGGCCTAGTGGGTCCTGGTGGTGACTGGCCTAGTGGGTCCTGGATGGTGACTGGCCTGGTGGTGACTGGCCTAGGGGGTCCTGGTAGTGACTGGCCTAGTGGGTCCTGGTGGTGACTGGCCTAGGGGGTCCTGGTGGTGACTGGCCTAGGGGTCCTGGATGGTGACTGGCCCAGGGGGTCCTGGATGGTGACTGGCCTAGTGGGTCCTGGATGGTGACTGGCCTGGTGGTGACTGGCCTAGGGGGTCCTGGTAGTGACTGGCCTAGTGGGTCCTGGTGGTGACTGGCCTAGTGGGTCCTGGTGGTGACTGGCCTAGTGGGTCCTGGTGGTGACTGGCCTAGTGGGTCCTGGTGGTGACTGGCCTAGTGGGTCCTGGTGGTGACTGGCCTAGTGGGTCCTGGTGGTGACTGGCCTAGTGGGTCCTGGTGGTGACTGGCCTAGTGGGTCCTGGTGGTGACTGGCCTAGTGGGTCCTGGTGGTGACTGGCCTAGTGGGTCCTGGTGGTGACTGGCCTAGTGGGTCCTGGTGGTGACTGGCCTAGTGGGTCCTGGTGGTGACTGGCCTAGTGGGTCCTGGTGGTGACTGGCCTAGTGGGTCCTGGTGGTGACTGGCCTAGGGGTCCTGGTGGTGACTGGCCTAGTGGGTCCTGGTAGTGACTAGCCTAGTGGGTCCTGGTAGTGACTAGCCCAGCATCTGGTTTATCACGGGTTCATGTTGTGGGATGAGGCATGTTTTCTGGCATTTCCCCTTGAGCAACATGCCAAAATGTAACATTCTTCCATACATAAGGAATGAGAGAGGTCGTCGGTGAGACAATAACCCAAACGACACTCCTCCACACACCGGTAGGCATGGAAACTGCAGTCTACATCCTCAAACACACATATGCTGCTAGCCTGGAGCCGAGAACTGCTCCGTGCTGTCAGGTTTAATATCCAGGCTATCATCATGCCCATGTGTTGTACTGTATGTCCTCATTAACCAGGCTATTATCATGCCCCTGTGTTGTACTGTATGTTCCCTCATTAACCAGGCTATCATCGTGCCCCTGTGTTGTACTGTATGTCCTCATTAACCAGGCTATCATCATGCCCCTGTGTTGTACTGTATGTCCTCATTAACCAGGCTATCATCATGCCCCTGTGTTGTACTGTATGTCCTCATTAACCAGGCTATCAACATGCCCCTGTGTTGTACTGTATGTCCTCATTAACCAGGCTATCATCATGCCCCTGTGTTGTACTGTATGTCCTCATTAACCAGGCTATCATCATGCCCCTGTGTTGTACTGTATGTCCTCATTAACCAGGCTATCATCATGCCCCTGTGTTGTACTGTATGTCCCCTCATTAACCAGGCTATCATCATGCCCCTGTGTTGTACTGCCTCATTAACCAGGCTATCATCATGCCCCTGTGTTGTACTGTATGTCCTCATTAACCAGGCTATCAACATGCCCCTGTGTTGTACTGTATGTCCCCTCATTAACCAGGCTATCAACATGCCCCTGTGTTGTACTGTATGTCCCCTCATTAACCAGGCTATCAACATGCCCCTGTGTTGTACTGTATGTCCCCTCATTAACTAGGCTATCATCATGCCCCTGTGTTGTACTGTATGTCCTCATTAACCAGGCTATCATCATGCCCCTGTGTTGTACTGTATGTCCTCATTAACCAGGCTATCATCATGCCCCTGTGTTGTACTGTATGTGCTCATTAACCAGGCTATCATCATGCCCCTGTGTTGTACTGTATGTCCTCATTAACCAGGCTATCATCATGCCCCTGTGTTGTACTGTATGTCCTCATTAACCAGGCTATCATCATGCCCCTGTGTTGTACTGCCTCATTAACCAGGCTATCATCATGCCCCTGTGTTGTACTGTATGTCCTCATTAACCAGGCTATCATCATGCCCCTGTGTTGTACTGCCTCATTAACCAGGCTATCATCATGCCCCTGTGTTGTACTGTATGTCCTCATTAACCAGGCTATCATCATGCCCCTGTGTTGTACTGTATGTCCTCATTAACCAGGCTATCATCATGCCCCTGTGTTGTACTGTATGTCCCCTCATTAACCAGGCTATCAACATGCCCCTGTGTTGTACTGTATGTACTCATTAACCAGGCTATCATCATGCCCCTGTGTTGTACTGTATGTCCCCTCATTAACCAGGCTCTCATCATGCCCCTGTGTTGTACTGTATGTCCTCATTAACCAGGCTATCAACATGCCCCTGTGTTGTACTGTATGTCCTCATTAACCAGGCTATCATCATGCCCCTGTGTTGTACTGTATGTCCTCATTAACCAGGCTATCATCATGCCCCTGTGTTGTACTGTATGTCCCCTCATTAACCAGGCTATCATCATGCCCCTGTGTTGTACTGCCTCATTAACCAGGCTATCAACATGCCCCTGTGTTGTACTGTATGTCCTCATTAACCAGGCTATCAACATGCTCCTGTGTTGTACTGTATGTCCTCATTAACCAGGCTATAAACATGCCCCTGTGTTGTACTGTATGTCCTCATTAACCAGGCTATCAACATGCCCCTGTGTTGTACTGCCTCATTAACCAGGCTATCATCATGCCCCTGTGTTGTACTGTATGTCCTCATTAACCAGGCTATCATCATGCCCCTGTGTTGTACTGTATGTCCTCATTAACCAGGCTATCAACATGCCCCTGTGTTGTACTGTATGTCCTCATTAACCAGGCTATAAACATGCCCCTGTGTTGTACTGTATGTCCTCATTAACCAGGCTATCATCATGCCCCTGTGTTGTACTGTATGTCCTCATTAACCAGGCTATAAACATGCCCCTGTGTTGTACTGTATGTCCTCATTAACCAGGCTACCATCATGCCCCTGTGTTGTACTGTATGTCCTCATTAACCAGGCTATCATCATGCCCCTGTGTTGTACTGTATGTCCCCTCATTAACCAGGCTATCAACATGCCCCTGTGTTGTACTGTATGTCCTCATTAACCAGGCTATCAACATGCCCCTGTGTTGTACTGTATGTCCTCATTAACCAGGCTATCATCATGCCCCTGTGTTGTACTGTATGTCCTCATTAACCAGGCTATCATTATGCCCCTGTGTTGTACTGTGTGTCCTCATTAACCAGGCTATCATCATGCCCCTGTGTTGTACTGTATGTCCTCATTAACCAGGCTATCAACATGCCCCTGTGTTGTACTGTATGTCCTCATTAACCAGGCTATCATCATGCCCCTGTGTTGTACTGTATGTCTTCATTAACCAGGCTATCAACATGCCCCTGTGTTGTACTGTATGTACTCATTAACCAGGCTATTATCATGCCCCTGTGTTGTACTGTATGTCCTCATTAACCAGGCTATCATCATGCCCCTGTGTTGTACTGTATGTTCCTCATTAACCAGGCTATCATCATGCCCCTGTGTTGTACTGTATGTCCTCATTAACCAGGCTATAATCAGGCCCCTGTGTTGTACTGTATGTCCTCATTAACCAGGCTATCATCATGCCCCTGTGTTGTACTGTATGTCCCCTCATTAACCAGGCTATCAACATGCCCCTGTGTTGTACTGTATGTCCTCATTAACCAGGCTATCAACATGCACCTGTGTTGTACTGTATGTCCCCTCATTAACCAGGCTATCATCATGCACCTGTGTTGTACTGTATGTCCTCATTAACCAGGCTATCATCATGCCCCTGTGTTGTACTGTATGTCCTCATTAACCAGGCTATCATCATGCCCCTGTGTTGTACTGTATGTCCTCATTAACCAGGCTATCAACATGCCCCTGTGTTGTACTGTATGTCCTCATTAACCAGGCTATCATCATGCCCCTGTGTTGTACTGTATGTCCTCATTAACCAGGCTATCATCATGCCCCTGTGTTGTACTGTATGTCCTCATTAACCAGGCTATCATCATGCCCCTGTGTTGTACTGTATGTCCTCCAGGCTATAACATGCCCCTGTGTTGTAGGCTATCATCATGCCCCTGTGTTGTACTGTATGTGCTCATTAACCAGGCTATCATCATGCCCCTGTGTTGTACTGTATGTCCTCATTAACCAGGCTATCAACATGCCCTGTGTTGTACTGTATGTCCTCATTAACCAGGCTATCATCATGCCCCTGTGTTGTACTGTATGTCCTCATTAACCAGGCTATCATCATGCCCCTGTGTTGTACTGTATGTCCTCATTAACCAGGCTATCAACATGCCCCTGTGTTGTACTGTATGTCCTCATTAACCAGGCTATCAACATGCCCCTGTGTTGTACTGTATGTCCCCTCATTAACCAGGCTATCAACATGCCCCTGTGTTGTACTGTATGTCCTCATTAACCAGGCTATCAACATGCCCCTGTGTTGTACTGTATGTCCTCATTAACCAGGCTATCAACATGCCCCTGTGTTGTACTGTATGTCCTCATTAACCAGGCTATCATCATGCCCCTGTGTTGTACTGTCATGTATCATCATGCATGTATGTCCTCATTAACCAGGCTATCATCATGCCCCTGTGTTGTACTGTATGTCCTCATTAACCAGGCTATCATCATGCCCCTGTGTTGTACTGTATGTCCTCATTAACCAGGCTATCATCATGCCCCTGTGTTGTACTGTATGTCCTCATTAACCAGGCTATCAACATGCCCCTGTGTTGTACTGTATGTCCTTAACCAGGCTATCAATGCCCCTGTGTTGTACTGTATGTCCTCATTAACAGGCTATCATGCCCCTGTGTTGTACTGTATGTCCTCATTAACCAGGCTATCAACATGCCCCTGTGTTGTACTGTATGTCCTCATTAACCAGGCTATCATCATGCCCCTGTGTTGTACTGTATGTCCCCTCATTAACCAGGCTATCAACATGCCCCTGTGTTGTACTGTATGTCCCCTCATTAACCAGGCTATCATGCACTGCCCCTGTGTTGTACTGTATGTCCTCATTAACCAGGCTATCATCATGCCCCTGTGTTGTACTGTATGTCCTCATTAACCAGGCTATCATCATGCCCCTGTGTTGTACTGTATGTCCTCATTAACCAGGCTATCATCATGCCCCTGTGTTGTACTGTATGTCCTCATTAACCAGGCTATCAACATGCCCTGTGTTGTACTGTATGTCCCCTCATTTACCAGGCTATCAACATGCCCCTGTGTTGTACTGTATGTCCTCATTAACCAGGCTATCATCATGCCCCTGTGTTGTACTGTATGTCCTCATTAACCAGGCTATCATCATGCCCCTGTGTTGTACTGTATGTCCTCATTAACCAGGCTATCAACATGCCCCTGTGTTGTACTGTATGTCCTCATTAACCAGGCTATCATCATGCCCCTGTGTTGTACTGTATGTCCTCATTAACCAGGCTATCAACATGCCCCTGTGTTGTACTGTATGTCCTCATTAACCAGGCTATCAACATGCCCCTGTGTTGTACTGTATGTCCTCATTAACCAGGCTATCATCATGCCCCTGTGTTGTACTGTATGTACTCATCATTAACCAGGCTATCATCATGCCCCTGTGTTGTACTGTATGTCCTCATTAACCAGGCTATCATCATGCCCCTGTGTTGTACTGTATGTCCTCATTAACCAGGCTATCATCATGCCCCTGTGTTGTACTGTATGTCCTCATTAACCAGGCTATCAACATGCCCCTGTGTTGTACTGTATGTCCTCATTAACCAGGCTATCATCATGCCCCTGTGTTGTACTGTATGTCCTCATTAACCAGGCTATCAACATGCCCCTGTGTTGTACTGTATGTCCTCATTAACCAGGCTATCATCATGCCCCTGTGTTGTACTGTATGTCCTCATTAACCAGGCTATCAACATGCCCCTGTGTTGTACTGTATGTCCTCATTAACCAGGCTATCAATGCCCCTGTGTTGTATGCCCATTAACCAGGCTATCAACATGCCCCTGTGGTTAACCAGGCTGTACTGTATGTCCTCATTAACCAGGCTATCATCATGCCCCTGTGTTGTACTGCATTAACCAGGCTATCATCATGCCCCTGTGTTGTACTGTATGTACTCATTAACCAGGCTATCAACATGCCCCTGTGTTGTACTGTATGTCCTCATTAACCAGGCTATCAACATGCCCCTGTGTTGTACTGTATGTCCTCATTAACCAGGCTATCATCATGCCCCTGTGTTGTACTGTATGTCCTCATTAACCAGGCTATCAACATGCCCCTGTGTTGTACTGTATGTCCTCATTAACCAGGCTATCATCATGCCCCTGTGTTGTACTGTATGTCCTCATTAACCAGGCTATCATTATGCCCCTGTGTTGTACTGTATGTCCTCATTAACCAGGCTATCAACATGCCCCTGTGTTGTACTGTATGTCCTCATTAACCAGGCTATCAACATGCCCCTGTGTTGTACTGTATGTCCTCATTAACCAGGCTATCATCATGCCCCTGTGTTGTACTGTATGTCCTCATTAACCAGGCTATCATCATGCCCCTGTGTTGTACTGTATGTCCTCATTAACCAGGCTATCATCATGCCCCTGTGTTGTACTGTATGTCCTCATTAACCAGGCTATCAACATGCCCCTGTGTTGTACTGTATGTCCTCATTAACCAGGCTATCATTATGCCCCTGTGTTGTACTGTATGTCCTCATTAACCAGGCTATCAACATGCCCCTGTGTTGTACTGTATGTCCTCATTAACCAGGCTATCAACATGCCCCTGTGTTGTACTGTATGTACTCATTAACCAGGCTATCAACATGCCCCTGTGTTGTACTGTATGTACTCATTAACCAGGCTATCAACATGCCCCTGTGTTGTACTGTATGTCCTCATTAACCAGGCTATCAACATGCCCCTGTGTTGTACTGTATGTCCTCATTAACCAGGCTATCAACATGCCCCTGTGTTGTACTGTATGTCCCCTCATTAACCAGGCTATCAACATGCCCCTGTGTTGTACTGTATGTCCCCTCATTAACCAGGCTATCAACATGCCCCTGTGTTGTACTGTATGTCCTCATTAACCAGGCTATCAACATGCCCCTGTGTTGTACTGTATGTCCTCATTAACCAGGCTATCAACATGCCCCTGTGTTGTACTGTATGTCCCCTCATTAACCAGGATATCAACATGCCCCTGTGTTGTACTGTATGCCCTCATTAACCAGGCTATCAACATGCCCCTGTGTTGTACTGTATGTCCTCATTAACCAGGCTATCAACATGCCCCTGTGTTGTACTGTATGTCCTCATTAACCAGGCTATCAACATGCCCCTGTGTTGTACTGTATGTACTCATTAACCAGGCTATCAACATGCCCCTGTGTTGTACTGTATGTCCTCATTAACCAGGCTATCAACATGCCCCTGTGTTGTACTGTATGTCCTCAGATGAAGAGCTTCTCAGACTCTTTATCTCCTACAGTAAACCACACCTGGATCCACAAGGATCACCCTGTTACCTTATATTGCAGCCTCCTCCTTCAGCTATCCTCCTCGTTCTCTTCAACTATCCTCCTCTCAACCCCTCTTCCTCTCAAACCCTACTCACCTCCTCATCTCTCCATCTCCTCCATCTCTCCATCTCTCCCTCCATCTTCTCCATCTCCTCCATCTCTCCATCTCCTCCATCTCCTCATCTCTCCATCTCCTCCATCTCTCCATCTCTCTCTCCATCTCTACATCTCCATCTCCCCATCTCCTCCATCTCTCCATCTCCTCCATCTCCTCCATCTCTCCGTCTCTCCATCTCCTCCATCTCCTCCATCTCTCCATCTCCTCCATCTCTCCGTCTCTCCATCTCCTCCATCTCCTCCATCTCTCCATCTCCTCCATCTCCTCATCTCTCCATCTTCTCCATCTCTCCATCTCTCCATCTCCTCCATCTCTCCATCTCCTCCATCTCCTCATCTCTCCATCTCCTCCATCTCTCCATCTCCTCCATCTCCTCATCTCTCCATCTCCTCCATCTCTCCATCTCCTCCATCTCTCCATCTCTCCATCTCTACATCTCCATCTCTCCATCTCTACATCTCCATCTCTCCATCTTCTCCATCTCTCCATCTCTCCATCTCTACATCTCCATCTCTCCATCTCTCCATCTCCTCCATCTCTACATCTCCATCTCTCCATCTCCACATTTCCATCTCCATCTCTCCATCTTCTCCATCTCTCCATCTCTACATCTCCATCTCTCCATCTTCTCCATCTCTCCATCTCTCCATCTCTCCATCTCTCCATCTCCTCATCTCTCCATCTCTCCATCTCCTCATCTCTCAATCTCTCCATCTCTCCATCTCGTCATCTCTACATCTCCATCTCTCCATCTCCTCATCTCTCTATCTTCTCCATCTCTCCATCTCTACATCTCCATCTCTCCATCTCTACATCTCCTCATCTCTCCATCTCTCCATCTCCTCATCTCTCCATCTCCCCATCTCCTCATCTCTCTATCTTCTCCATCTCTCCATCTCTACATCTCCATCTCTCCATCTTCTCCATCTCTCCATATCTACATCTCCATCTCTCCATCTTCTCCATCTCTCCATCTCTCCATCTCCTCCATCTCTCCATCTCCCCATCTCTCCATCTTCTCCATCTCCCCATCTCTACATCTCCATCTCTCCATCTCTACATCTCCATCTCTCCATCTTCTCCATCTCTCCATCTCCTCATCTCTCCATCTCTCCATCTCCTCATCTCTCTATCTTCTCCATCTCTCCATCTCTATCTCTCTATCTTCTCCATCTCTCCATCTTCTCCATCTCTCCATCTTCTCCATCTCTCCATCTCCTCATCTCTCTATCTTCTCCATCTCTCCATCTCCTCATCTCTCCATCTCTCCATCTCCTCATCTCTCTATCTTCTCCATCTCTCCATCTCCTCCATCTCTCCATCTTCTCATCTCTCCATCTCTCCATCTCCTCATCTCTCTATCTTCTCCATCTCTCCATCTCCTCCATCTCTCCATCTTCTCATCTCTCCATCTCTCCATCTCTCCATCTCCTCATCTCTCTATCTTCTCCATCTCTCCATCTCCTCATCTCTCTATCTTCTCCATCTCTCCATCTTCTCATCTCTCCATCTTCTCCATCTCCTCCATCTCTCCATCTTCTCATCTCTCCATATCCTCCATCTCCTCATCTCTCCATCTCCTCCATCTCCTCCATCTCCTCATCTCTCCATCTCCTCATCTCTCCATCTCCTCCATCTCTCCATCTCTCCATCTCCTCCATCTCCTCATCTCTCCATCTCCTCCATCTCTCCATCTCCTCCATCTCTCCATCTCCTCCATCTCTCCATCTTCTCCATCTCTCCATCTCTCCATCTCCTCATCTCTCCATCTCCTCATCTCTCCATCTTCTCCATCTCTCCATCTCTACATCTCCATCTCTCCATCTCTACATCTCCATCTCTCCATCTTCTCCATCTCTCCATCTCTACATCTCCATCTCTCCATCTCTACATCTCCTCCATCTCTACATCTCCATCTCTCCATCTCCTCCATCTCTACATCTCCATCTCTACATCTCCATCTCTCCATCTTCTCCATCTCTCCATCTCTACATCTCCATCTCTCCATCTTCTCCATCTCTCCATCTCTCCATCTCTCCATCTCCTCATCTCTCCATCTCCTCATCTCTCCATCTCTCCATGTCCTCATCTCTCCATCTCTCCATCTCTCCATCTCCTCATCTCTCCATCTCTCCATCTCTCCATCTCCTCATCTCTCCATCTCTACATCTCCATCTCTCTATCTTCTCCATCTCTCCATCTCTACAACTCCATCTCTCCATCTTCTCCATCTCTCCATCACCTCATCTCTCTATCTTCTCCATCTCTCCATCTCCTCATCTCTCCATCTCTCCATCTCCTCATCTCTCTATCTTCTCCATCTCTCCATCTCTACATCTCCATCTCTCCATCTTCTCCATCTCCTCCATCTCTCCATCTCCTCATCTCTCTATCTCCTCATCTCTCTATCTTCTCCATCTCTCCATCTCTACATCTCCATCTCTCCATCTCCTCCATCTCTCCATCTCCTCATCTCTCTATCTTCTCCATCTCTCCATCTCTACATCTCCATCTCTCCATCTTCTCCATCTCTCCATCTCTCCATCTCCTCCATCTCTCCATCTCCCCATCTCTCCATCTTCTCCATCTCTCCATCTCTACATCTCCATCTCTACATCTCCATCTCTCCATCTTCTCCATCTCTCCATCTCCTCATCTCTCTATCTTCTCCATCTCTCCATCTCCTCATCTCTCCATCTCTCCATCTCCTCATCTCTCTATCTTCTCCATCTCTCCACCTCTATCTCTCTATCTTCTCCATCTCTCCATCTCTACATCTCCATCTCTCCATCTTCTCCATCTCTCCATCTCCTCATCTCTCTATCTTCTCCATCTCTCCATCTCCTCATCTCTCCATCTCCTCATCTCTCTATCTCCTCCATCTCTCCATCTTCTCATCTCTCCATCTCCTCATCTCTCTATCTTCTCCATCTCTCCATCTTCTCCATCTCTCCATCTCCTCATCTCTATCTTCTCCATCTCTCCATCTCCTCCATCTCTCCATCTTCTCATCTCTCCATCTTCTCCATCTCCTCCATCTCTCCATCTTCTCATCTTTCCATCTTCTCCATCTCCTCCATCTCTACATCTCCATCTCTCCATCTTCTCATCTCTCCATCTTCTCCATCTCCTCCATCTCTCCATCTTCTCATCTTTCCATCTTCTCCATCTCCTCCATCTCTACATCTCCATCTCCTCCGTCTCTCCATCTCCTCCTCTCTAACTTCACTTCCTTTATTAAATGACCTGGGTCTAAATGACCTGGGTCTAAATGACCTGGATCTAAATGACCTGGATCTAAATGACATGGATCTAAATTACCTGGATCTAAATGACCTGGATCTAAATTACCAGGATCTAAATGACCTGGATCTAAATGACCAGGATCTAAATGACCTGGATCTAAATGACCTGGATCTAAATTACATGGATCTAAATTACCTGGATCTAAATGACCTGGATCTAAATGACATGGATCTAAATGACCTGGATCTAAATGACCTGGATCTAAATTACATGGATCTAAATGACCTGGATCTAAATGACCTGGATCTAAATGACCAGGATCTAAATGACCAGGATCTAAATGACCTGGATCTAAATTACCTGGATCTAAATGACCTGGATCTAAATGACCTGGATCTAAATTACCAGGATCTAAATGACCTCGATCTAAATGACCAATAAAAGTAGCTTCATTGTCATCATTTAAAAAAAGTTTAAATAAACTTTATGAGCAGTCAGAATGACAGGCCACTAAGCACCTGTACTCAGAGTCTCTGCTGTAGTTACCAATCTAGGATGGTGTATATCTGTACTCAGAGTCTCTGCTGTAGTTACCAATCTAGGATGTTGTATATCTGTACTCAGAGTCTCTGCTTTAGTTAACAATCTAGGATGGTGTATATCTGTACTCAGAGTCTCTGCTGTAGTTACCAATCTAGGATGTTGTATATATGTACTCAAGAGTCTCTGCTGTAGGTACCAATCTAGGATGTTGTATATCTGTACTCAGAGTCTCTACTCTAGTTACCAATCTAGGATGTTGTATATCTGTACTCAGAGTCTCTGCTGTAGGGACCAATCTAGGATGTTGTATATCTGTACTCAGAGTCTCTGCTCTAGTTACCAATCTAGGATGTTGTATATCTGTACTCAGAGTCTCTGCTGTAGTTACCAATCTAGGATGTTGTATATCTGTACTCAGAGTCTCTGCTCTAGTTACCAATCTAGGATGTTGTATATCTGTACTCAGAGTCTCTGCTGTAGTGACCAATCTAGGATGTTGTATATCTGTCCTCAGAGTCTCTGCTCCAGTTACCAATCTAGGATGTTGTATATCTGTACTCATAGTCTCTGCTGTAGTTACCAATCTAGGATGTTGTATATCTGTACTCATAGTCTCTGCTGTAGTTGCCAATCTAGGATGTTGTATATCTGTACTCAGAGTCTCTGCTCTAGTTACCAATCTAGGATGTTGTATATCTGTACTCAGTCTCTGCTGTAGTAATCAATCCAGGATGTTGTATATCTGTACTCAGAGTCTCTGCTCTAGTTACCAATCTAGGATGTTGTATAACTGTACTCAGAGTCTCTGCTGTAGTTACCAATCTAGGATGTTGTATAACTGTACTCAGAGTCTCTGCTGTAGTTACCAATCTAGGATGTTGTATAACTGTACTCATCAATTACTATAAAGTTTGTGTGTTCCACAAAGTGGAGACGGACAGGCAGTGTAGCCTAAATGATGCAGAACCCCAAGCAGAGAGGCACATCGGGGCCCATATTCACATAGAGTTTCAGAGTGCTGATTTAGGATCAGGTTCTCTCTCTAATGTAAAACTGATCCTAGATCTAAGCAGAGAGGCACATCAGGGCCCATATTCACACAGAGTTTCAGAGTGCTGATTTAGGATCAGGTTCTCTCTCTAATGTAAAACTGATCCTAGATCTAAGCAGAGAGGCACATCGGGGCCCATATTCACACAGAGTTTCAGAGTGCTGATTTAGGATCAGGTTCTCTCTCTAATGTAAAACTGATCCTAGATCTAAGCAGAGAGGCACATCGGGGCCCATATTCACACAGAGTTTCAGAGTGCTGATTTAGGATCAGGTTCTCTCTCTAATGTAAAACTGATCCTAGATCTAAGCAGAGAGGCACATCGGGGCCCATATTCACACAGAGTTTCAGAGTGCTGATTTAGGATCAGGTTCTCTCTCTAATGTAAAACTGATCCTAGATCTAAGCAGAGAGGCACATCAGGGCCCATATTCACACAGAGTTTCAGAGTGCTGATTTAGGATCAGGTTCTCTCTCTAATGTAAAACTGATCCTAGATCTAAGCAGAGAGGCACATCAGGGCCCATATTCACACAGAGTTTCAGAGTGCTGATTTAGGATCAGGTTCTCTCTCTAATGTAAAACTGATCCTAGATCTAAGCAGAGAGGCACATCGGGGCCCATATTCACACAGAGTTTCAGAGTGCTGATTTAGGATCAGGTTCTCTCTCTAATGTAAAACTGATCCTAGATCTAAGCAGAGAGGCACATCGGGGCCCATATTCACACAGAGTTTCAGAGTGCTGATTTAGGATCAGGTTCTCTCTCTAATGTAAAACTGATCCTAGATCTAAGCAGAGAGGCACATCAGGGCCCATATTCACACAGAGTTTCAGAGTGCTGATTTAGGATCAGGTTCTCTCTCTCTAATGCAAAACTGATCCTAGATCAGCACTCTTACTATCGGAGACGCTTTGTAAAGGGGCCTAGAGGGAGAAAGCGTTCTTGTTACAGTTTTACCAGATTAGAAGATATTGGTCTGTTACTCAAATGGCACCCTCTTCTCCATTACATTTTGGAAGAATCCTTGCTCTTAGATAGGGCTTGTTGATTGGTGGAGACCCAACGATAAGAAGGACAAGCTGTCAGATGTCATCGTCTCTTCCTGTTCAGAGATGATCTGCTGACGTTGAAGCTACTCTTCCTGGTCATTTAGCTGTCAGATGTAAATCATCTCTTCTATTTCAGAGATGATCTACTGATCTGCTGATGTTGAAGCTACTTTTCCTGGTCATTTAGCTGTCAGATGTAAATCATCTCTTCTATTTCAGAGATGATCTACTGATCTGCTGATGTTGAAGCTACTCTTCCTGGTCATTTAGCTGTCAGATGTAAATCATCTCTTCTATTTCAGAGATGATCTCCTGATCTGCTGATGTTGAAGCTACTCTTCCTGGTCATTTAGCTGTCAGATGTAAATCATCTCTTCTATTTCAGAGATGATCTCCTGATCTGATGACATTGAAGCTACTCTTCCTGGTCATTTAGCTGTCAGATGTAAATAATCTCTTCTATTTCAGAGATGATCTACTGATCTGCTGATGTTGAAGCTACTTTTCCTGGTCATTTAGCTGTCAGATGTAAATCATCTCTTCTATTTCAGAGATGATCTCCTGATCTGATGACATTGAAGCTACTCTTCCTGGTCATTTAGCTGTCAGATGTAAATCATCTCTTCTATTTCAGAGATGATCTCCTGATCTGATGACATTGAAGCTACTCTTCCTGGTCATTTAGCTGTCAGATGTAAATCATCTCTTCTATTTCAGAGATGATCTCCTGATCTGATGACATTGAAGCTACTTTTCCTGGTCATTTAGCTGTCAGATGTAAATCATCTCTTCTGTTCTTTGTAGGACAGAGAGACGCTTGCCTCATGCCGCCCGCGATGTTTCACTTTTTCCAACTCCAATGCTTTCAACCCAGCAGTGTTTCCCTATATTCATTGAGCAGCGGTGGCCCACCGCTACTAAGCTGTTGCCACGGCTGCAAAAAAATATGATGTCATTATTTTCTATATTTACATTTCTGCCTAGACACGCTTTTAAATAGATAGTCGTTGGCTTAATGACTTGAAGTCTATGGGAAAAGCAAGCATGTTATTGTGCTAACGCTAGTAGCAATGCAACCCCCCCCCCTCTCATCGCTGAAAAAAACTCCTAGGGGAAATACTGGTCCCAGGTTTGATAATGTAATAGGGAATAAACTCCAAAAAACTCCCATGGGTAATACTGATCCCAGGTCATTTAATAGGGATTAAAAACTCCTAGAGGGAAACACTGATCCCAGGTCATTTAATGGGGATTAAAAACTCCTAGAGGAAGCACTGATCCCAGATCATTTAATGGGGATTAAAAACTCCTAGAGGGAAACACTGATCCCAGGTCAGTTAATAGGGATTAAAAACTCCTAGAGGGAAACACTGATCCCAGGTCATTTAATGGGGATTAAAAACTCCTAGAGGGAAACACTGATCCCAGGTCATTTAAAGGGATCTTTACAGAACATGTTGGTCACTAAGACCACAATCCCTTTAATTAAAGCTCCGTAGAACTCAGAAAGGACATGAACTGTCCCAGCGTGGACATTACCGGTCCTCTCACAGTCGTAATTCATCCCATTCTGTGTCTGTCAAACCATTTCCATCGACCACAGTCAACCATTAGAGTAGAGACAATGAAAAAGTCTAAAGAGCTTAATCTCCAAATCCAATATTAGTCTTTA
This sequence comes from Oncorhynchus keta, assembly GCF_023373465.1. NCBI lineage: Eukaryota > Metazoa > Chordata > Actinopteri > Salmoniformes > Salmonidae > Oncorhynchus > Oncorhynchus keta. The sequence goes on along the minus strand of NW_026288818.1, from coordinate 22,208 downwards.
AAAAACACAAAACAAAAACAAGGAAAATGAAACTTCTCAAATTGAAGACTGGTGACCCGTTGCCCCGACATACACTCAGTGGCCAGTTTATTAGGTACACGAAAAAAAACGGTTCACGAAAATGGTTTGCTCCTACAGACAGTGAGTCACGTGGTCGTGGCTTCCTATATAAAGCAGGCAGACAGTCATCGAGGCATTCAGTTACCGTTCCATTGAATGTTAATTTGAATGTGGGGGCGAAAACGAGCGACCGGCGACGTCGAGTGTGGTGTGATTGTTGGCGCGTCGGTTCCAGTATCTCAGAAACGTTCCGGCCTCCTGGGCTGTTTCGTGTACAACAGTGTCTAGGGTTTACAGAGAACCAAACACATCCAGTCAACGCCAGCTTGTCGATGACAGAGGTGGAAAGGAGAATCCGGCAAGACCGGTGCGAGCTAACAGGCGGGGGCCACAAACGGGGGGAAAATAACAGAACAGCGGTGTGCAGAACGACATCTCGGAACGCACAACTCGTCGGTCCTCGGTCACCGATTGGCTATTGCAGCGGACGACCACAGCGGGTTCCAACTCCTATCAGATAAAAACAGGAAGCGGCGGCTCCAGTGGGCACTTCGATCACCAACACTGGACCAATGAGGAGTGGAGAAACATCGCCTGGTCCGACAAATCCCGGTTCCTGTTACGTCATGCTGATGGCAGAGTCAGGATTTGGCGTAAGCAGCATGAGTCCATGGCCCCCATCCTGCCTGGTGTCAACGGTACAGGCTGGTGGCGGTGGTGTACTGGTGTGGGGAATGTTTTCCTGGCACACATTACGTCCCTTGATACCAATTGAGCAACGTTTCCATGCCTCAATGAATTCAGGCTGTTCTGGAGGTCCGGCCCTCTACTAGACGGATGTACCTAATAAACTGTCCGGCGTCTCTATGTTTATGATTTAATGTACATTAACTTTTCTTTCTTTTTTAAATAGGATGGACAGGTCTACTAGTCCAATATCAGGACAGGTCTACTAGTCCAATATCAGGACAGGTCTACTAGTCCAATATCAGGACAAGGACAGCTCTACTAGTCCAATATCAGGACAGGTCTACTAGTCCAATATCAGGACAGGTCTACTAGTCCAATATCAGGACAGGTCTACTAGTCCAATATCAGGACAAGGACAGGTCTACTAGTCCATTAACAGGACAAGGACAGGTCTACTAGTCCATTATCAGGACAAGGACAGGTCTACTAGTCCAATATCAGGACAAGGACAGGTCTACTAGTCCAATACAAGGACAAGGACAGGTCTACTAGTCCAATAACAGGACAAGGACAGGTCTACTAGTCCAATATCAGGACAAGGACAGGTCTACTAGTCCAATACAAGGACAAGGACAGGTCTACTAGTCCATTATCAGGACAAGGACAGGTCTACTAGTCCAATATCAGGACAAGGCCAGGTCTACTAGTCCAATATCAGGACAAGGACAGGTCTACTAGTCCAATACAAGGACAAGGACAGGTCTACTAGTCCAATACAAGGACAAGGACAGGTCTACTAGTCCAATAACAGGACAAGGACAGGTCTACTAGTCCATTATCAGGACAAGGACAGGTCTACTAGTCCAATACAAGGACAAGGACAGGTCTACTAGTCCAATAACAGGACAAGGACAGGTCTACTAGTCCGAAATCAGGACAAGGAAAGGTCTACTAGTCCAATATCAGGACAAGGACAGGTCTACTAGTCCAATATCAGGACAAGGACAGGTCTACTAGTCCGAAATCAGGACAAGGACAGGTATACTAGTCCATTATCAGGACAAGGACAGGTCTACTAGTCCAATACAAGGACAAGGACAGGTCTACTAGTCCAATACAAGGACAAGGACAGGTCTACTAGTCCAATACAAGGACAAGGACAGGTCTACTAGTCCAATACAAGGACAAGGACAGGTCTACTAGTCCAATACAAGGACAAGGACAGGTCTACTAGTCCAATATCAGGACAAGGACAGGTCTACTAGTCCAATATCAGGACAAGGACAGGTCTACTAGTCCAATACAAGGACAAGGCCAGGTCTACTAGTCCAATATCAGGACAAGGCCAGGTCTACTAGTCCAATACAAGGACAAGGCCAGGTCTACTAGTCCAATATCAGGACAAGGACAGGTCTACTAGTCCAATACAAGGACAAGGACAGGTCTACTAGTCCAATATCAGGACCGGTCTACTAGTCCAATATCAGGACAGGTCTAGTAGTCCAATATCAGGACAAGGGGAGGTCTACTTGTCCAAAATCAGGACAAGGACAGGTCTACTAGTCCAATACAAGGATAAGGACAGGTCTACTAGTCCAATATCAGGACAGGTCTACTAGTCCAATATCAGGACAGGTCTACTAGTCCAATATCAGGACAAGGGGAGGTCTACTTGTCCAAAATCAGGACAAGGCCAGGTCTACTAGTCCAATACAAGGATAAGGACAGGTCTACTAGTCCAATATCAGGACAGGTCTACTAGTCCAATATCAGGACAAGGACAGGTCTACTAGTCCAATATCAGGACAAGGACAGGTCTACTAGTCCAATATCAGGACAAGGCCAGGTCTACTAGTCCAATATCAGGACAAGGCCAGGTCTACTAGTCCAATACAAGGACAAGGACAGGTCTACTAGTCCAATATCAGGACAAGGCCAGGTCTACTAGTCCAATACAAGGACAAGGCCAGGTCTACTAGTCCAATAACAGGACAAGGACAGGTCTACTAGTCCAATATCAGGACAAGGACAGGTCTACTAGTCCAATAACAGGACAAGGCCAGGTCTACTAGTCCAATACAAGGACAAGGTCAGGTCTACTAGTCCAATAACAGGACAAGGCCAGGTCTACTAGTCCAATAACAGGACAAGGACAGGTCTACTAGTCCAATAACAGGACAAGGACAGGTCTACTAGTCCAATAACAGGACAAGGACAGGTCTACTAGTCCAATAACAGGACAAGGACAGGTCTACTAGTCCAATAACAGGACAAGGACAGGTCTACTAGTCCAATAACAGGACATGGACAGGTCTACTAGTCCAATACAAGGACAAGGCCAGGTCTACTAGTCCAATAACAGGACAAGGACAGGTCTACTAGTCCAATACAAGGACAAGGCCAGGTCTACTAGTCCAATATCAGGACAGGTCTACTAGTCCGAAATCAGGACAAGGACAGGTCTACTAGTCCGAAATCAGGACACGTCTACTAGTCCAATATCAGGACAGGTCTACTAGTCCATTATCAGGACAAGGACAGGTCTACTAGTCCGAAATCAGGACAAGGACAGCTCTACTTGTCCAATATCAGGACAAGGACAGGTCTACTAGTCCAATACAAGGACAAGGACAGGTCTACTAGTCCAATACAAGGATAAGGACAGGTCAGGTCTACTAGTCCAATATCAGGACAAGGACAGGTCTACTCGTCCAATATCAGGGCAAGGACAGGTCTACTAGTCCAATACAAGGACAAGGACAGGTCTACTACTCCAATATCAGGACAAGGACAGGTCTACTAGTTCGAAATCAGGACAAGAACAGGTCTACTAGTCCGAAATCAAGACAAGGACAGGTCTACTAGTCCATTATCAGGACAAGGACAGGTCTACTAGTCCGAAATCAGGACAAGGACAGGTCTACTAGTCCAAAATCAAGACAAGGACAGGTCTACTAGTCCATTATCAGGACAAGGACAGGTCTACTAGTCCGAAATCAGGACAAGGACAGGTCTACTAGTCCAATATCAGGACAAGGACAGGTCTACTAGTCCAATACAAGGACAGGTCTACTACTCCAATATCAGGACAAGAACAGGTCTACTAGTCCAATATCAGGACAAGGACAGGTCTACTAGTCCAATATCAGGACAAGGACAGGTCTACTGGTCTACTAGGTCTTCTAGGCATGACATAAGTATTTGATCACCAACCATCCAGTAAGAAGTCCGGCTCTCACTGACCTGTTAGTTTTTCTTTAAGAAGCCCTCCTGTTCTCCACTCATTGTATTCACTGCACCTGTTTGAACTCGTTACCTGTATAAAAGACACCTGTCCACACACTCAATCAAACAGACTCCAACTTCTCCACAATGGCCAAGATCAGAGAGCTGTGTAAGGACATCAGGGATAAAATTGTAGACCTGCACAAGGCTGGGATGGGCTACAGGACAATAGGCAAGCAGCTTGGTGAGAAGGCAACAACTGTTGGCGCAATTATTAGAAAATGGAAGAAGTTCAAGATGATGGTCAATCACCCTCGGTCTGGGGCTCCATGCACGATCTCACCTCATGGGGCATCAATGATCATGAGGAAGGTGAGGGATAAGCCCAGAACTACACGGCAGGACCTGGTCAATGACCTGAAGAGAGCTGGGACCACAGTCTCAAAGAAAACCATTAGTAACACACTACGCCGTCATGGATTAAAATCCTGCAGAGCACGCAAGGTTCCCCTGCTCAAGCCAGCGCATGTCCAGGCCCGTCTAAAGTTTGCCAATGACCATCTGGATGATCCAGAGGAGGAATGGGAGAAGGTCATGTGGTCTGATGAGACAAAAATAGAGCTTTTTGGTCTAAACTCCACTCACTGTGTTTGGAGGAAGAAGAAGGATGAGTACAACCCCAAGAACACCATCCCACCCGTGAAGCATGGAGGTGGAAACATCATTCTTTGGGGATGCTTTTCTGCAAAGAGGACAGGATGACTGCACCGTATTGAGGGGAGGATGGATGGGGCCATGTATCGCGAGATCTTGGCCAACAACCTCCTTCCCTCAGTAAGAACATTGAAGATGGGTCGTGGCTGGGTCTTCCAGCATGACAATGACCAGAAACACACAGCCAGGGCACTAAGGAGTGGCTCCATAAGAATCATCTCAAGGTCCTGGAGTGGCCTAGCCAGTCTCCAGACCTGAACCCAATAGAACATCTTTGGAGGGAGCTGAAAGTCCGTATTGCCCAGCGACAGCCCCGAAACCTGAAGGATCTGGAGAAGGTCTGTATGGAGGAGTGGGCCAAAATCACTCCTGCAGTGTCTGCAAACCTGGTCAAGAAGTACAAGAAATGTAGGATCTCTGTAATTGCAAACAAAGTTTTCTGTTCCAAATATTACGTTCTGCTTTTCTGATGTATCAAATACTTATGTCATGCAATAAAATGCAAATTAATTACTTAAAAATCATACAATGTGATTTTCTGGATTTTTGTTTTAGATTCCGTCTCTCACAGTTGAAGTATATACCTATGATAAAAAATTACAGACCTCTACATGCTTTGTAAGTAGGAAAACCTGCAAAATCGGCAGTGTATCAAATACTTGTTCTCCCCAATGTATGTGTATGTGTATATATATATATATATACATGATGTATTTCTTTGCTAAACCCCTGCATGCCCCAGCATGGTTAATAAAACCAGTGAATCGTGCTTTTATTCAGAAAATAATTCAGTTAGTCAATGTTTGATCAGTCTTCTAAATGGGAAGAGCTTTTTACTGCTCAGTAAACTCTACCTCGGTTGCTTAAGTACCTTCCCGAGGGGAAAGGTTAGGGGTGCGTCCTAATTGGAACCCTCTTCCCTAGGTAGTGAGTGCACTTCTCTTGACCAGGATACCTCAGGGGAATGGAATAGAGGGCCGTTTGGAACGCAAAACCCGAAGAAGTTAGCGACAGGAACGTAACGCCAGGAAAATACTCATTGGTCTCTGCTGGATTTAAGGAGCCTGCAAAGGAATTGGAACAGGATCAGACAGGAAGGAACACAGACTAAAGAATGGCTGGAGGTATGTGAAGTACTGTTGGGTGTATACTACTACCCTATAGGCCCTGGTCTAAAGTAGTGCCCTTCTACCCTATAGACCCTGGTCTAAAGTAGTGCCCTTCTACCCTATAGGCCCTGGTCTAAAGTAGTGCACTACTACGCTATTGGTCCTGGTCTAAAGTAGTGCCCTACTACCCTATAGGCCCTGGTCTAAAGTAGTGCACTACTACCCTATAGGCCCTGGTCTAAATTAGTGCACTACTACCCTATAGACCCTGGTCTAAAGTAGTGCACTACTACCCTATAGGTCCTGGTCTAAAGTAGTGCACTATATAGGGGAATAGGGTGCCATTTGGGTCCCTAATATCGTTTGCTATTCGAGTTTATGCTGGAAGGTTAATGAGACTGGTCATGTGAATATAGTCTTTGAAGGGATCGTGGTGATATTTCAGTAATGAGACTGGCCATGTAAATATTGTCTTTGAAGGGGTCGTGGTGATATTTCAGTAATGAGACTGTCCATGTAAATATAGTCTTTTGAAGGGGTCGTGGTGATATTTCAGACCCCCTTTGAAGGGGTCATGTAAAGTTAGTAAGTTGTATTTTTGCAGCTTCCTTGTCAATCAGAAGTCAGTTTATTTTCATTTGAACTTTTAGCTTCCCTATCGTAGCGAACGGCGGGGCAGGGAAACGAACCCGGCTTGTTGGTGTGAAAGGCTATTGCACCCTACGTATTGCGCCAATAGGTTTAAGCCACTTGGTGGGAGTTGTATAGTAGCTAATATAGCCAGATTCGCTAGAGGATGTGACATCTGGGAGCTTTCTTCATAGTTTTGGACTAATGAGCTGTAGCTTCCCCTGTAGCTGTTGAACCTGTTACCACAAACCCAGTTTAAACCAATTACCACAAACCCAGCTTAAACCAATTACCACAAACCCAGCTTGAACCACAAACCCAGCTTGAACCAGTTACCACAAACCCAGCTTGAACCAATTACCACAAACCCAGCTTGAACCACAAACCCAGCTTGAACCAATTACCACAGCTTAAACCACAAACCCAGCTTGAACCACAAACCCATCTTGAACCAGTTACCACAAACCCAGCTTGAACCAATTACCACAAACCCAGCTTGAACCACAAACCCAGCTTGAACCACAAACCCAGCTTGAACCAGTTACCACAAACCCAGCTTGAACCAATTACCACAAACCCAGCTTGAACCACAAACCCAGCTTGAACCAGTTACCACAAACCCAGCTTGAACCACAAACCCAGCTTGAACCAATTACCACAAACCCAGCTTGAACCTGTTACCACAAACCCAGCTTGAACCAATTACCACAAACCCAGCTTGAACCAATTACCACAAACCCAGCTTGAACCACAAACCCAGCTTGAACCAATTACCACAAACCCAGCTTGAACCACAAACCCAGCTTGAACCAATTACCACAAACCCAGCTTAAACCACAAACCCAGCTTGAACTACAAACCCAGTTTAAACCACAAACCCAGCTTGAACCAATTACCACAAACCCAGCTTGAACCAATTACCACAGCTTAAACCACAAACCCAACCTGAACCTGTTACCACAAACCCAGCTTGATCCACAAACCCAGCTTAAACCAATTACCACAAACCCAGCTTGAATCACAAACCCAGCTTCAACCTGTTACCACAAACCCAGTTTAAACCTGTTACCACAACCCCAGCTTGAAACCCGTGTGTCTCTGTGACCACCTGTATTACAACCCATTTCCTGTCCGTGTGTCTCTGTGACCACCTGTATTACATCCCATTTCCTGTCCCTGTGTCTCTGTGACCACCTATATTACAACCCATTTCCTGTCCGTGTGTCTCTGTGACCACCTGTATTACAACCCATTTCCTGTCCGTGTGTCTCTGTGACCACCTATATTACAACCCATTTCCTGTCCGTGTGTCTCTGTGACCACCTGTATTTACAACCCATTTCCTGTCCGTGTGTCTCTGTGACCACCTGTATTACAACCCATTTCCTGTCCGTGTGTCTCTGTGACCACCTGTATTTACAACCCATTTCCTGTCCGTGTGTCTCTGTGACCACCTGTATTACAACCCATTTCCTGTCCGTGTGTCTCTGTGACCACCTTTATTACAACCCATTTCCTGTCCGTGTGTCTCTGTGACCACCTGTATTACAACCCATTTCCTGTCCGTGTGTCTCTGTGACCACCTGTATTTACAACCCATTTCCTGTCCGTGTGTCTCTGTGACCACCTGTATTTACAACCCATTTCCTGTCCGTGTGTCTCTGTGACCACCTGTATTACAACCCATTTCCTGTCCGTGTGTCTCTGTGACCACCTGTATTTACAACCCATTTCCTGTCCGTGTGTCTCTGTGACCACCTGTATTTACAACCCATTTCCTGTCCGTGTGTCTCTGTGACCACCTGTATTTACAACCCATTTCCTGTCCGTGTGTCTCTGTGACCACCTGTATTTACAACCCATTTCCTGTCCGTGTGTCTCTGTGAGCACGTCTTGTTTTGTTTGTTGTGGATAATTATATTCAAAATCACCTTTTTCATGTGAGTGACTTCCGACTCTCCCGGAGAGCTTTAGGCAGGCTTGCAGTAAATGAGAAATATTGTCCTTGAAACAGAAGTGAGTGTATGCCACTCAAAACCTGGGTTCAAATACTATTTGATATCTTTGAAATACCTTAAATAGTTTGCTTTAGTCTGCCTGGAGTGCCCGATGCACTTCTGGAGCTATTCTATTAGTTCCATTGAACCAGGCTCAATTTAAAGCACAGATCAAGTATTTTTTTTTTAAAGATGTTCGAATAGTGTTTGAACCCAGATCCACGTAGCACAGCGACTCTAGACTCTGTGCTCTTATCTCCTGCAATCAATATCCATTTCCATGCAAATCGTTGTAATTAAAGTGGATTTCACAGCCTCGTCGGAGCGATAGATTTTACTTTGTCAAAGAGATCAAACAGAAATAATTGGTCGTAAATGTAACAGGATTTACTGTACCTTGGTGTGGAACCATTTTTTTAACAAGGGGGCTGATAGATATCTACTCGGCGACATGAAACCTGGGGGCCGCGTCCCAAATACTACAGAGCCCTGGTCAAACGTAGTGCACTACAACGGGAAGAATAATGACATTTGGGACACAATTGTCAAGAAACCAAGAGGGTTTTAATGGGACTGACAGTGGGGTGCACAAACACAGGCTGGTCCCAAGGCATGTTGGAAAATTATAGTATTGGGAAGTGGTGGAGGGGCTTATGTAAAGGGTGTCAAATGGCTTGCTTAGTGGTCCTTCTGTAGCACAGTTGGTAGAGCATGGCGCTTGTAACGCCAGGGTAGTGGGTTCGATTCCCGGGACCACCCATACGTAGAATGTATGCACACATGACTGTAAGTCGCTTTGGATAAAAGCGTCTGCTAAATGGCATATATTATATATTTTTTAATATTATTCCTGATGCGGCTTATACCGAGGCTCGACCCCAGGACCTCTTCCTCCCAAACACACGTGACCAGCCTCCGGAATCATCTTACCCAGTTAAACCACAGAGAAGCTAGCTGTACGGCAGCGCAAGTTGGGACACTTCGGGCTGAGGTTGGGACACTTCATGCTGAGGTTGGGACACTTCGGGCTGAGGTTGGGACACTTCGGGCTGAGGTTGGGACACTTCGGGCTGAGGTTGGGACACTTCATGCTGAGGTTGGGACACTTCATGCTGAGGTTGGGACACTTCATGCTGAGGTTGGGACACTTCATGCTGAGGTTGGGACACTTCATGCTGAGGTTGGGACACTTCATGCTGAGGTTGGGACACTTCAGGCTGAGGTTGGAACACTTCATGCTGAGGTTGGGACACTTCATGCTGAGGTTGGGACACTTCATGCTGAGGTTGGGACACTTCAGACTGAGGTTGGGACACTTCATGCTGAGGTTGGGACACTTCATGCTGAGGTTGGAACACTTCATGCTGAGGTTGGGACACTTCATGCTGAGATTGGGACACTTCAGACTGAGGTTGGGACACTTCATGCTGAGGTTGGGACACTTCATTCTGAGGTTGGGACACTTCATGCTGAGGTTGGGACACTTCAGGCTGAGGTTGGGACACTTCAGACTGAGGTTGGGACACTTCATGCTGAGGTTGGGACACTTCATGCTGAGGTTGGAACACTTCATTCTGAGGTTGGGACACTTCATGCTGAGGTTGGGACACTTCATGCTGAGGTTGGGACACTTCAGGCTGAGGTTGGGACACTTCATGCTGAGGTTGGGACACTTCATGCTGAGGTTGGGACACTTCATGCTGAGGTTGGGACACTTTGGGCTGAGGTTGGGACACTTCATGCTGAGGTTGGGACACTTCATGCTGAGGTTGGGACACTTCATGCTGAGGTTGGGACACTTCATGCTGAGGTTGGGACACTTCATGCTGAGGTTGGGACACTTCATGCTGAGGTTGGGACACTTCAGGCTGAGGTTGGGACACTTCATGCTGAGGTTGGGACACTTCATGCTGAGGTTGGGACACTTCATGCTGAGGTTGGGACACTTCATGCAGAGGTTGGGACACTTCATGCTGAGGTTGGGACACTTCAGGCTGAGGTTGGGACACTTCTATCATCACCGTGTCCATCATAGATACAGTGTCATGGGAATCTATTCTAAAGCAGCATCTCTCCCAGTTTTTCTATCATTTTGTGTCCATCAGAGATTTGACGAGCACAAATGTGAGTTCTGCTTCTAATATCATATCATTCTGTTTGTTAGCAGACACGTTCCTTATTGAACTAAGCAGACACGTTCCTTATTGAACTAAGCAGACACGTTCCTTATTGAACTAAGCAGACACGTTCCTTATTGAACTAAGCAGACACGTTCCTTATTGAACTAAACAGACACGTTCCTTATTGAACGAAGCAGACATGTTCCTTATTGAACTAAGCAGACACGTTCCTTATTGAACTAAACAGACACGTTCCTTATTGAACTAAGCAGACACGTTCCTTATTGAACTAAGCAGACACGTTCCTTATTGAACTAAACAGACACGTTCCTTATTGAACTAAACAGACACGTTCCTTATTGAACTAAGCAGACACGTTCCTTATTGAACTAAGCAGACACGTTCCTTATTGAACTAAGCAGACACGTTCCTTATTGAACTAAGCAGACACGTTCCTTATTGAACTAAGCAGACACGTTCCTTATTGAACTAAACAGACACGTTCCTTATTGAACTAAGCAGACAAGTTCCTTATTGAACTAAACAGACACGTTCCTTATTGAACTAAGCAGACAAGTTCCTTATTGAACTAAGCAGACACGTTCCTTATTGAACGAAGCAGACACGTTCCTTATTGAACTAAGCAGACACGTTCCTTATTGAACGAAGCAGACATGTTCCTTATTGAACTAAGCAGACACGTTCCTTATTGAACTAAGCAGACACGTTCCTTATTGAACTAAACAGACACGTTCCTTATTGAACGAAGCAGACATGTTCCTTATTGAACTAAACAGACACGTTCCTTATTGAACGAAGCAGACACGTTCCTTATTGAACTAAGCAGACACGTTCCTTATTGAACTAAACAGACACGTTTTCTTATTGAACTAAACAGACACGTTCCTTATTGAACTAAGCAGACACGTTCCTTATTGAACTAAGCAGACACGTTCCTTATTGAACTAAGCAGACACGTTCCTTATTGAACTAAACAGACACGTTCCTTATTGAACTACAGGATATTTTTCTGTTTGTTAACAGACACGTTCCTTATTGAACTAAGCAGACACGTTCCTTATTGAACTAAACAGACACGTTCCTTATTGAACTAAGCAGACACGTTCCACATTGAACTCCAGGATACTGAGAGAAGACTCGTAATGTAACGCAGCTACGTATCTGAATCAAATGACCAACCAGCTGAATCCAGTCAGGTATTTGTTTTCAATCCATTGGGGACAAGACTGTTCACTTAGTTTGGACAAGACGGAGAGTCAATTCTGAAAGAGACACTTGTTTGAGCCGAGCTGTAGAGAGTGGAAAACTTTGCTCAGTCTTTCTTACTCCTTTTTGACATTTTGGGTAAAGTGAGGCTCGACTGAAGAAGAGAACAACACGAGGGCTGAGTTTCAGATGGTACCCTGCTCGTGTCACTGGGCGAAGATTTCTGATCGGGTCCTATAGTGCACTATATAGGGAATATGGTGCCCACTTGGGACACGGCCCGAACAGTGTCATGATGTCATTTAGTCTGTGTTTTGGTTGAAACTGAGGTTAATATGATCGTAACAAATCGAAGCTGTAATCTAAAAATCACAATCCGTTGCCCAAATTGACCCTCTTAAAAATCACTGACACGATTTAGTGTATTTATAGTGACTTGGGTTTTTAACGACTGACATGACAGACAGACAGCCAGCCAGCCAGCCAGCCAGCCAGCCAGCCAGCCAGCCAGACAGACAGACAGACAGACAGACAGACAGACAGACAGACAGACAGACAGACAGACAGACAGACAGACAGACAGACAGACAGACCAGAGTATTACCGACCGACAGACAGACAGACAGACAGACAGACAGACAGACAGACAGACAGACAGACAGACAGACAGACAGACCAGAGTATTACCGACAGACAGACAGACAGACAGACAGACAGACAGACAGACAGACAGACAGACAGACAGACAGACAGACAGACAGAGAGACAGACAGACATGTTTTTCCTGGAGCAACAGAAGGGCATTGTAACTCTAGATGTTGGCCAAAGATCTTTAGCATAACATTCAAACAGTGTGAAAAGAAGAAAGCTTTTTCTCTTGTTAAGGGATGAAAGATCCTTAAATAACACAGAGATATTCTTATTCATAGAGGAGTCATAAATTACAGAGATATTCTTATTCATACAGGACTCTTCAATAACAGAGATATTCTTATTCATAGAGGGCTCTTCAACAACAGAGATATTCTTATTCATAGAGGACTCTTCAATAACAGAGATATTCTTATTCATAGAGGAGTCATAAATTACAGAGATATTCTTATTCATACAGGACTCTTCAATAACAGAGATATTCTTATTCATAGAGGAGTCATAAATTACAGAGATATTCTTATTCATACAGGACTCTTCAATAACAGAGATATTCTTATTCATAGAGGGCTCTTCAACAACAGAGATATTCTTATTCATAGAGGACTCTTCAATAACAGAGATATTCTTCTTCATAGAGGACTCTTCAACAACAGAGATATTCTTATTCATAGAGGACTCTTCAATAACAGAGATATTCTTCTTCATAGAGGACTCTTCAACAACAGAGATATTCTTATTCATAGAGGACTCTTCAACAACAGAGATATTCTTATTCATAGAGGACTCTTCAATAACAGATATATTCTTCTTCATACAGGAGTCATAAATAACAGAGATATTCTTCTTCATACAAAAGTCTTCAATAACAGAGATATTCTTATTCATAGAGGAGTCTTAAATACCAGAGACGTTAACAATGGCCAAAGACAACCTCTGTTCAATAGATTAGTTGATCAAATTACGTTACAAATATGTCCTGCGGCTGCTTTTTAAGTTACGAGGTTAACCAGGGTATTCCAAAAAATACTTTTTTTTTTTTTTTTAAAGCATCGATCCATCAAAATAGGGACTTGTTTGTTCCAGTAGTCTGTGGAAATGAGGAACTATGAAAAGAATAGTCTGCAGACACCAAAGGTCAGTTCACAGGAAAGGCCCTTTAATTAAAGAACCATTACAAAGGGACACCTAAGGTCAGTTCACAGGAAAGGCCCTTTAATTAAAGAACCATTACAAAGGGACACCTAAGGTCAGTTCACAGGAAAGGTCCTTTAATTAAAGAACCATTACAAAGGGACACCTAAGGTCAGTTCACAGGAAAGGCCCTTTAATTAAAGAACCATTACAAAGGGACACCTAAGGTCAGTTCACAGGAAAGGCCCTTTAATTAAAGAACCATTACAAAGGGACACCTAAGGTCAGTTCACAGGAAAGGTCCTTTAATTAAAGAACCATTACAAAGGGACACCTAAGGTCAGTTCACAGGAAAGGCCCTTTAATTAAAGAACCATTACAAAGGGACACCTAAGGTCAGTTCACAGGAAAGGCCCTTTAATTAAAGAACCATTACAAAGGGACACCTAAGGTCAGTTCACAGGAAAGGCCCTTTAATTAAAGAACAAAGGGACACCTAAGGTCAGTTCACAGGAAAGGCCCTTTAATTAAAGAACCATTACAAAGGGACACCTAAGGTCAGTTCACAGGAAAGGCCCTTTAATTAAAGAACCATTACAAAGGGACACCTAAGGTCAGTTCACAGGAAAGGCCCTTTAATTAAAGAACCATTACAAAGGGACACCTAAGGTCAGTTCACAGGAAAGGCCCTTTAATTAAAGAACCATTACAAAGGGACACCTAAGGTCAGTTCACAGGAAAGGCCCTTTAATTAAAGAACCATTACAAAGGGACACCTAAGGTCAGTTCACAGGAAAGGCCCTTTAATTAAAGAACCATTACAAAGGGACACCTAAGGTCAGTTCACAGGAAAGGCCCTTTAATTAAAGAACCATTACAAAGGGACACCAAAGGTCAGTTCACAGGAAAGGCCCTTTAATTAAAGAACCATTACAAAGGGACACCTAAGGTCAGTTCACAGGAAAGGCCCTTTAATTAAAGAACCATTACAAAGGGACACCTAAGGTCAGTTCACAGGAAAGGCCCTTTAATTAAAGAACCATTACAAAGGGACACCTAAGGTCAGTTCACAGGAAAGGCCCTTTAATTAAAGAACCATTACAAAGGGACACCTAAGGTCAGTTCACAGGAAAGGCCCTTTAATTAAAGAACCATTACAAAGGGACACCTAAGGTCAGTTCACAGGAAAGGCCCATTAATTAAAGAACCATTACAAAGGGACACCTAAGGTCAGTTCACAGGAAAGGCCCTTTAATTAAAGAACCATTACAAAGGGACACCTAAGGTCAGTTCACAGGAAAGGCCCTTTAATTAAAGAACCATTACAAAGGGACACCTAAGGTCAGTTCACAGGAAAGGTCCTTTAATTAAAGAACCATTACAAAGGGACACCTAAGGTCAGTTCACAGGAAAGGCCCTTTAATTAAAGAACCATTACAAAGGGACACCTAAGGTCAGTTCACAGGAAAGGTCCTTTAATTAAAGAACCATTACAAAGGGACACCTAAGGTCAGTTCACAGGAAAGGCCCTTTAATTAAAGAACCATTACAAAGGGACACCTAAGGTCAGTTCACAGGAAAGGCCCTTTAATTAAAGAACCATTACAAAGGGACACCTAAGGTCAGTTCACAGGAAAGGCCCTTTAATTAAAGAACCATTACAAAGGGACACCTAAGGTCAGTTCACAGGAAAGGCCCTTTAATTAAAGAACCATTACAAAGGGACACCTAAGGTCAGTTCACAGGAAAGGCCCTTTAATTAAAGAACAAAGGGACACCTAAGGTCAGTTCACAGGAAAGGCCCTTTAATTAAAGAACCATTACAAAGGGACACCTAAGGTCAGTTCACAGGAAAGGCCCTTTAATTAAAGAACCATTACAAAGGGACACCTAAGGTCAGTTCACAGGAAAGGCCCTTTAATTAAAGAACCATTACAAGGGGACACCTAAGGTCAGTTCACAGGAAAGGCCCTTTAATTAAAGAACAAAGGGACACCTAAGGTCAGTTCACAGGAAAGGCCCTTTAATTAAAGAACAAAGGGACACCTAAGGTCAGTTCACAGGAAAGGCCCTTTAATTAAAGAACCATTACAAAGGGACACCTAAGGTCAGTTCACAGGAAAGGCCCTTTAATTAAAGAACAAAGGGACACCTAAGGTCAGTTCACAGGAAAGGCCCTTTAATTAAAGAACCATTACAAGGGGACACCTAAGGTCAGTTCACAGGAAAGGCCCATTAATTAAAGAACCATTACAAGGGGACACCTAAGGTCAGTTCACAGGAAAGGCCCTTTAATTAAAGAACAAAGGGACACCTAAGGTCAGTTCACAGGAAAGGCCCTTTAATTAAAGAACAAAGGGACACCTAAGGTCAGTTCACGGGAAAGGCCCTTTAATTAAAGAACCATTACAAAGGGACACCTAAGGTCAGTTCACAGGAAAGGCCCTTTAATTAAAGAACCATTACAAAGGGACACCTAAGGTCAGTTCACAGGAAAGGCCCTTTAATTAAAGAACAAAGGGACACCTAAGGACAGTTCACAGGAAAGGCCCTTTAATTAAAGAACCATTACAAAGGGACACCTAAGGTCAGTTCACAGGAAAGGCCCTTTAATTAAAGAACAAAGGGACACCTAAGGTCAGTTCACAGGAAAGGCCCTTTAATTAAAGAACCATTACAAAGGGACACCTAAGGTCAGTTCACAGGAAAGGCCCTTTAATTAAAGAACAAAGGGACACCTAAGGTCAGTTCACAGGAAAGGCCCTTTAATTAAAGAACCATTACAAAGGGACACCTAAGGTCAGTTCACAGGAAAGGCCCTTTAATTAAAGAACAAAGGGACACCTAAGGTCAGTTCACAGGAAAGGCCCTTTAATTAAAGAACCATTACAAAGGGACACCTAAGGTCAGTTCACAGGAAAGGCCCTTTAATTAAAGAACCATTACAAAGGGACACCTAAGGTCAGTTCACAGGAAAGGCCCTTTAATTAAAGAACCATTACAAAGGGACACCTAAGGTCAGTTCACAGGAAAGGCCCTTTAATTAAAGAACCATTACAAAGGGACACCTAAGGTCAGTTCACAGGAAAGGCCCTTTAATTAAAGAACCATTACAAAGGGACACCTAAGGTCAGTTCACAGGAAAGGCCCTTTAATTAAAGAACCATTACAAAGGGACACCTAAGGTCAGTTCACAGGAAAGGCCCTTTAATTAAAGAACCATTACAAAGGGACACCTAAGGTCAGTTCACAGGAAAGGCCCTTTAATTAAAGAACCATTACAAGGGGACACCTAAGGTCAGTTCACAGGAAAGGCCCTTTAATTAAAGAACAAAGGGACACCTAAGGTCAGTTCACAGGAAAGGCCCTTTAATTAAAGAACAAAGGGACACCTAAGGTCAGTTCACAGGAAAGGCCCTTTAATTAAAGAACCATTACAAAGGGACACCTAAGGTCAGTTCACAGGAAAGGCCCTTTAATTAAAGAACCATTACAAAGGGACACCTAAGGTCAGTTCACAGGAAAGGCCCTTTAATTAAAGAACCATTACAAAGGGACACCTAAGGTCAGTTCACAGGAAAGGCCCTTTAATTAAAGAACCATTACAAAGGGACACCTAAGGTCAGTTCACAGGAAAGGCCCTTTAATTAAAGAACCATTACAAAGGGACACCTAAGGTCAGTTCACAGGAAAGGCCCTTTAATTAAAGAACCATTACAAAGGGACACCTAAGGTCAGTTCACAGGAAAGGCCCTTTAATTAAAGAACCATTACAAAGGGACACCTAAGGTCAGTTCACAGGAAAGGCCCTTTAATTAAAGAACCATTACAAGGGGACACCTAAGGTCAGTTCACAGGAAAGGCCCTTTAATTAAAGAACAAAGGGACACCTAAGGTCAGTTCACAGGAAAGGCCCTTTAATTAAAGAACAAAGGGACACCTAAGGTCAGTTCACAGGAAAGGCCCTTTAATTAAAGAACCATTACAAAGGGACACCTAAGGTCAGTTCACAGGAAAGGCCCTTTAATTAAAGAACCATTACAAAGGGACACCTAAGGTCAGTTCACAGGAAAGGTCCTTTAATTAAAGAACCATTACAAAGGGACACCTAAGGTCAGTTCACAGGAAAGGCCCTTTAATTAAAGAACCATTACAAAGGGACACCTAAGGTCAGTTCACAGGAAAGGTCCTTTAATTAAAGAACCATTACAAAGGGACACCTAAGGTCAGTTCACAGGAAAGGCCCTTTAATTAAAGAACCATTACAAAGGGACACCTAAGGTCAGTTCACAGGAAAGGCCCTTTAATTAAAGAACAAAGGGACACCTAAGGTCAGTTCACAGGAAAGGCCCTTTAATTAAAGAACCATTACAAAGGGACACCTAAGGTCAGTTCACAGGAAAGGCCCTTTAATTAAAGAACCATTACAAAGGGACACCTAAGGTCAGTTCACAGGAAAGGCCCTTTAATTAAAGAACCATTACAAAGGGACACCTAAGGTCAGTTCACAGGAAATGCCCTTTAATTAAAGAACCATTACAAAGGGACACCTAAGGTCAGTTCACAGGAAAGGCCCTTTAATTAAAGAACCATTACAAAGGGACACCTAAGGTCAGTTCACAGGAAAGGCCCTTTAATTAAAGAACAAAGGGACACCTAAGGTCAGTTCACAGGAAAGGCCCTTTAATTAAAGAACCATTACAAAGGGACACCTAAGGTCAGTTCACAGGAAAGGCCCTTTAATTAAAGAACCATTACAAAGGGACACCTAAGGTCAGTTCACAGGAAAGGCCCTTTAATTAAAGAACCATTACAAGGGGACACCTAAGGTCAGTTCACAGGAAAGGCCCTTTAATTAAAGAACAAAGGGACACCTAAGGTCAGTTCACAGGAAAGGCCCTTTAATTAAAGAACAAAGGGACACCTAAGGTCAGTTCACAGGAAAGGCCCTTTAATTAAAGAACCATTACAAAGGGACACCTAAGGTCAGTTCACAGGAAAGGCCCTTTAATTAAAGAACAAAGGGACACCTAAGGTCAGTTCACAGGAAAGGCCCTTTAATTAAAGAACCATTACAAGGGGACACCTAAGGTCAGTTCACAGGAAAGGCCCATTAATTAAAGAACCATTACAAGGGGACACCTAAGGTCAGTTCACAGGAAAGGCCCTTTAATTAAAGAACAAAGGGACACCTAAGGTCAGTTCACAGGAAAGGCCCTTTAATTAAAGAACAAAGGGACACCTAAGGTCAGTTCACAGGAAAGGCCCTTTAATTAAAGAACCATTACAAAGGGACACCTAAGGTCAGTTCACAGGAAAGGCCCTTTAATTAAAGAACCATTACAAAGGGGTCACACCTAAGGTCAGTTCACAGGAAAGGCCCTTTAATTAAAGAACCATTACAAAGGGACACCTAAGGTCAGTTCACAGGAAAGGCCCTTTAATTAAAGAACCATTACAAAGGGACACCTAAGGTCAGTTCACAGGAAAGGCCCTTTAATTAAAGAACCATTACAAAGGGACACCTAAGGTCAGTTCACAGGAAAGGTCCTTTAATTAAAGAACCATTCACAAAGGGACACCTAAGGTCAGTTCACAGGAAAGGCCCTTTAATTAAAGAACCATTACAAAGGGACACCTAAGGTCAGTTCACAGGAAAGGCCCTTTAATTCAAAGAACCATTACAAAGGGACACCTAAGGTCAGTTCACAGGAAAGGCCCTTTAATTAAAGAACCATTACAAAGGGACACCTAAGGTCAGTTCACAGGAAAGGCCCTTTAATTAAAGAACCATTACAAAGGGACACCTAAGGTCAGTTCACAGGAAAGGCCCTTTAATTAAAGAACCATTACAAAGGGACACCTAAGGTCAGTTCAGTTCAGGAAAGGCCCTTTAATTAAAGAACCATTACAAAGGGACACCTAAGGTCAGTTCACAGGAAAGGCCCTTTAATTAAAGAACCATTACAAAGGGACACCTAAGGTCAGTTCACCCTTTAGGGGAAAGGCCCTTTAATTAAAGAACAAAGGGACACCTAAGGTCAGTTCACAGGAAAGGCCCTTTAATTAAAGAACCATTACAAAGGGACACCTAAGGTCAGTTCACAGGAAAGGCCCTTTAATTAAAGAACCACAAGGGACACCTAAGGTCAGTTCACAGGAAAGGCCCTTTAATTAAAGAACCATTACAAAAGGGACACCTAAGGTCAGTTCACAGGAAAGGCCCTTTAATTAAAGAACCATTACAAAGGGACACCTAAGGTCAGTTCACAGGAAAGGCCCTTTAATTAAAGAACAAAGGGACACCTAAGGTCAGTTCACAGGAAAGGCCCTTTAATTAAAGAACAAAGGGACACCTAAGGTCAGTTCACAGGAAAGGCCCTTTAATTAAAGAACCATTACAAAGGGACACCTAAGGTCAGTTCACAGGAAAGGCCCTTTAATTAAAGAACCATTACAAAGGGACACCTAAGGTCAGTTCACAGGAAAGGCCCTTTAATTAAAGAACCATTACAAAGGGACACCTAAGGTCAGTTCACAGGAAAGGCCCTTTAATTAAAGAACAAAGGGACACCTAAGGTCAGTTCACAGGAAAGGCCCTTTAATTAAAGAACCATTACAAAGGGACACCTAAGGTCAGTTCACAGGAAAGGCCCTTTAATTAAAGAACCATTACAAAAACCATTACAAAGGGACACCTAAGGTCAGTTCACAGGAAAGGCCCTTTAATTAAAGAACCATTACAAAGGGACACCTAAGGTCAGTTCACAGGAAAGGCCCTTTAATTAAAGAACCATTACAAAGGACACCTAAGGTCAGTTCACAGGAAAGGCCTTTAATTAAAGAACAAAGGGACACCTAAGGTCAGTTCACAGGAAAGGCCCTTTAATTAAAGAACCATTACAAAGGGACACCTAAGGTCAGTTCACAGGAAAGGCCCTTTAATTAAAGAACCATTACAAAGGGACACCTAAGGTCAGTTCACAGGAAAGGCCCTTTAATTAAAGAACCATTACAAAGGGACACCTAAGGTCAGTTCACAGGAAAGGCCCTTTAATTAAAGAACCATTACAAAGGGACACCTAAGGTCAGTTCACAGGAAAGGCCCTTTAATTAAAGAACCATTACAAAGGGACACCTAAGGTCAGTTCACAGGAAAGGCCCTTTAATTAAAGAACCATTACAAAGGGACACCTAAGGTCAGTTCACAGGAAAGGCCCTTTAATTAAAGAACCATTACAAAGGGACACCTAAGGTCAGTTCACAGGAAAGGCCCTTTAATTAAAGAACCATTACAAAGGGACACCTAAGGTCAGTTCACAGGAAAGGCCCTTTAATTAAAGAACCATTACAAAGGGACACCTAAGGTCAGTTCACAGGAAAGGCCCTTTAATTAAAGAACCATTACAAAGGGACACCTAAGGTCAGTTCACAGGAAAGGCCCTTTAATTAAAGAACCATTACAAAGGGACACCTAAGGACAGTTCACAGGAAAGGCCCTTTAATTAAAGAACCATACAAAGGGACACCTAAGGACAGTTCTGGGGAAGTCTATATATCCCCAGACAGAAACTAATTATGAATACTGGTCTGTCTATCTAAGTGGTCTGTCTATCTAAGTGGTCTGTCTATCTAAGTGGTCTGTCTGTCTAAGTGGTCTGTCTGTCTAAGTGGTCTGTCTATCTAAGTGGTCTGTCTATCTAAGTGGTCTGTCTGTCTAAGTGGTCTGTCTATCTAAGTGGTCTGTCTGTCTAAGTGGTCTGTCTAAGTGGTCTGTCTGTCTGTCTAAGTGGTCTGTCCAGTCTAAGTGGTCTGTCTGTCTAAGTGGTCTGTCTGTCTAAGTGGT
Source organism: Oncorhynchus keta (assembly GCF_023373465.1). Taxonomy (NCBI): domain Eukaryota; kingdom Metazoa; phylum Chordata; class Actinopteri; order Salmoniformes; family Salmonidae; genus Oncorhynchus; species Oncorhynchus keta. The sequence continues at coordinate 805 of NW_026288818.1, read as the reverse complement.
CTGTCTGTCTAAGTGGTCTGTCTGTCTGTCTGTCTAAGTGGTCTGTCTATCTAAGTGGTTGGTCTGTCTGTCTGTCTGTCTGTCTGTCTGTCTGTCTGTCTGTCTGTCTGTCTAAGCGGCCTGTCTATCTAAGCGGTCTGTCTATCTAAGTGGTGGCCGTCTGTCTGTCTAAGTGGTTGGTCTGTCTGTCTAAGTGGTCTGTCTGTCTGTCTGTCTGTCTGTCTGTCTGTCTGTCTGTCTGTCTGTCTGTCTGTCTGTCTGTCTATCTAAGCGGCCTGTCTATCTAAGCGGTCTGTCTATCTAAGTGGTTGGTCTGTCTGTCTAAGTGGCCTGTCTATCTAAGCGGTCGGTCTATCTGTCTAAGTGGTCTGTCTGTCTAAGCGGTCTGTCTGTCTATCTAAGTGGTTGGTCTGTCTGTCTAAGTGGTCTGTCTGTCTGTCTATCTAAGCGGTCTGTCTATCTAAGTGGTTGGTCTGTCTGTCTGTCTATGGTCTGTCTGTCTGTCTAAGTGGTCTGTCTGTCTGTCTGTCTGTCTGTCTGTCTGTCTTTCTAAGCGGTCTGTCTGTCTATCTGCGGTCTGTCTGTCTGCCTATCTAAGCGGTCTGTCTATCTAAGCGGTCTGTCTATCTAAGCGGTCTGTCTATCTAAGCGGTCTGTCTATCTAAGCGGTCTGTCTATCTAAGCGGTCTGTCTATCTAAGCGGCCTGTCTATCTGTCTATCTAAGTGGTCTGCCTGTCTAAGTGGTCTGTCTATCTAATCGTGGTCTGTCTATCTGTCTATCTAAGTGGTCTGTCTATCTAAGCG
>NW_026288817.1:35000-38380 GCF_023373465.1 Oncorhynchus keta | reverse complement strand
TCCCTCTTCTCTTATTGTATCTCTCTCCTCCTCCTCTCTCTGTCTCCCCCACCTCTCCTCCCCTCTTCTCTTATTATATCTCTCTCCCTCCTCCTCTCTCTCTCCCCCACCTCTCACTCCCTCTTCTCTTATTATCTCTCTCCCTCCTCCTCTCTCTGTCTCCCCCACCTCTCACTCCCTCTTTCTCTTATTGTATCTCTCCCTCCTCCCCTCCTCTCCCCACCTCTCTCCCCACCTCTCCCTCCTCCTTTCTTGTCTCTTCCCCACCTCTCCTCCCTCTTCTCTCCCTCTCCCTCCTCCTCTCTCTCTCTCCCCACCTCTCACTCCCCTCTTCTCTTATATGTATCTCTCTCCCTCCTCCTCTCTCTCTCCCCACCCTCACTCCTCTTCTCTTATTGTATCTCTCTCCCTCCTCCTCTCTCTCTCCCCACCTCTCACTCCCTCTTCTCTTATTTTATCTCTCTCCCTCCTCCTCTCTCTCTCCCCACCTCTCCTCCCTCTTCTCTTATTTTATCTCTCTCCCTCCTCCTCTCTCTCCCCCACCTCTCACTCCCTCTTCTCTTATTGTATCTCTCTCCCTCCTCCTCTCTCTGTCTCTCTCCCCCACCCCTCTCTCCCTCTTCTCTTATTGTATCTCTCCATCCTCCTCTCTCTCTCCCCACCTCTCACTCCCTCTTCTCTTATTGTATCTCTCTCCATCCTCCTCTCTCTCTCCCCACCTCTCACTCCCTCTTCTCTTATTTTATCTCTCTCCCTCCTCCTCTCTCTCTCCCCACCTCTCACTCCCTCTTCTCTTATTATATCTCTCCATCCTCCTCTCTCTCTCCCCACCTCTCCTCCCTCTTCTCTTATTGTATCTCTCCATCCTCCTCTCTCTCTCTCTCCCCCACCTCTCACTCCCTCTTCTCTTATTTTTATCTCTCTCCCTCCTCTCTCTGTCTCTCCCCCACCTCTCACTCCCTCTTCTCTTATTGTATCTCTCCATCCTCCTCTCTCTGTCTCTCTCCCCCACCTCTCACTCCCTCTTCTCTTATTTTATCTCTCTCCTCCTCTCTCTGTCTCTCTCCCACCTCTCCACTCCCTCTTCTCTTATTTTATCTCTCTCCCTCCTCCTCTCTCTCTCCCCCACCTCTCACTCCCTCTTCTCTTATTTTATCTCTCCATCCTCCTCTCTCTGTCTCCCCACCTCTCACTCCCCTCTTCTCGTATTGTATCTCTCTCCCTCCTCCTCTCTCTGTCTCTCTCCCCACCTCTCCTCCCTCTTCTCTTATTGTATCTCTCCATCCCTCTTCCTCTCTCTCTCTCCCCACCCTCTCCTCCCTCTTCTCTTATTTTATCTCTCTCCCTCCTCCTCTCTCTCTCCCCACCTCTCACTCCCTCTTCTCTTATATTATCTCTCTCCCTCCTCTTCTCTCTCTCTCCCCCCACCTCTCACTCCCTCTTCTCTTATTATATCTCTCTCCCTCCTCTTCTCTGTCTCTCTCCCCACCCTCTCTCTCCCCTCTTCTCTTATTGTATCTCTCTCCCTCCTCTCTCTCTCTCTCACCCCACCTCTCTCCCTCTTCTCTTATTTTATCTCTCTCCCTCCCCTCCTCTCTCTGTCTCTCTCCCCACCTCTCCCACTCCCTCTTCTCGTATTGTATCTCTCTCCCTCCTCCTCTCTCTCTCTCCCCACCTCTCACTCCCTCTTCTCTTATTTTATCTCTCTCCCTCCTCCTCTCTCTCTGTCTCTCCCCACCTCTCACTCCCTCTTCTCTTATTGTATCTCTCTCCCTCCTCCTCTCTCTCTCCCCCACCTCTCCTCCCTCTTCTCTTATTGTCTCTCTCCCTCCTCCTCTCTCTGTCTCTCTCCCACCTCTCTCCCTCTTCTCTTATTGTATCTCTCCCTCCTCCTCTCTCTGTCTCTCCACCCCACCTCTCCTCCCTCTTCTCTTATTTTATCTCTCTCCTCCCCTCCTCCTCTCTGTCTCTCCCCCACCTCTCACTCCCCTCTTCTCTTATTTTATCTCTCTCCCCTCCTCCTCTCTGTCTCTCTCCCCACCTCTCCTCCCTCTTCTCTTATTGTATCTCTCTCCCTCCTCCTCCCTCTCTGTCTCTCCATCTCTCCACCTCTCTCTCCCCCACTCCCTCCCCTTTTCTCTTATTTTATCTCTCTCCCTCCTCCTCTCTGTCTCTCCCCCACCTCTCCACTCCCCTCTTCTCTTATTGTATCTCTCTCCCTCCTCCTCTCTCTGTCTCTCTCCCCACCTCTCACTCCCTCTTCTCTTATATTATCTCTCTCTCCCTCCTCCTCTGTCTCTCTCCCCACCTCTCCTCCCCTCTTCTCTTATATTATCTCCATCCTCCTCTCTCTCTCCCCCACCTCTCACTCCCCTCTTCTCTTATTGTATCTCTCCATCCTCCTCTCTCTCCCCCCACCTCTCACTCCCTCTTCTCTTATTTTATCTCTCCCCTCCTCCTCTCTCTCTCTCCCCACCTCTCACTCCCTCTTCTCTTATTGTATCTCTCTCCCTCCTCCTCTCTCTCTCCCCCACCTCTCACTCCCTCTTCTCTTATTGTATCTCTCCATCCCTCCTCCTCTCTCTCCCCACCTCTCACTCCCTCTTCTCGTATTGTATCTCTCTCCCTCCTCCTCTCTCTCTCTCCCCACCTCTCACTCCCTCTTCTCTTATTGTATCTCTCTCCCTCCTCTCTCTCTGTCTCTCCCCACCTCTCACTCCCTCTTCTCTTATTGTATCTCTCTCCCTCCTCCTCTCTCTCTCCCCCACCTCTCACTCCCTCTTCTCTTATTGTATCTCTCTCCCTCCTCCTCTCTCTCTCCCCACCTCTCACTCCCTCTTCTCTTATTGTATCTCTCTCCCTCCTCCTCTCTCTCTCCCCACCTCTCACTCCCTCTTCTCTTATTGTATCTCTCTCCCTCCTCCTCTCTCTCTCCCCACCTCTCACTCCCTCTTCTCTTATTGTATCTCTCTCCCTCCTCCTCTCTCTCTCCCCACCTCTCACTCCCTCTTCTCTTATTGTATCTCTCTCCCTCCTCCTCTCTCTGTCTCTCCCCACCTCTCACTCCCTCTTCTCTTATTTTATCTCTCTCCCCTCCTCCTCTCTCTCTCCCCACCTCTCTCCCCTTCTCTTATTGTATCCTCTCCCTCCTCTCTCTCTTACCTTATCCCTCTTCTCTTATTGTATCTCTCTCCCTCCCTCCTCTCTCTCTCCCCACCTCTCACTCCCTCTTCTCTTATTTTATCTCTCTCCCTCCCTCCCTCTCTCTCTCCCCACCTCTCCTCTTGAAACCTCTCCCTCTTCTCTTATCTTACCTCTCTCTCCCTCTTCTCTTATTGTATCTCTCTCCTCCTCCTCTCTCCCCACCTCTCTTTCCTCTT
>NW_026288817.1:20000-30000 GCF_023373465.1 Oncorhynchus keta | reverse complement strand
GAAAAAGACGGAAAGAGAGGAAGGGAGAGAGAGACAGAAAGAGAGGAAGGAGAGACAGAAAGAGAGGAAGGAGAGAGACAGGAAGGAGAGAGACAGAAAGAAGGAGAGAGAAGGAGAGGGAGAGATAGAAAGAGAGGGAGGGAGAGAAAAGGAGGAGGAAGGGAGAGAGATAGAAAGAGGGAAGGGAGAGAGATAGAAAAGGAGGAAGGGAAGAGGAGAGAGAGACAGAAAGAGAGGAAGGGAGAGAGAGAGAAAGAGAGGAAGGGAGAGAGATAGAAGGGAGAGAGACAGAGGGAAGGAGAGAGAGATAGAAAGGAGGAAGGGAGAGAGACAGAAAGAGGAAGGAAGGAGAGAGATAGAAGGAAGGGAGAGAGGAAGGGAGAGAGACAGAAAGAGAGGAAGGGAGAGAGAGAGAAAGGAGGAAGGGAGAGAGATAGAAAGAGAGGGGAGAAAAGGAGAGAGAGGGGAGAGAGATAGAAAGAGAGGAAGGGAGAGAGACAGAAAGAGAGGAAGGAGAGAGATAGAAAGGAGGAAGGGAGAGAGACAGAAGAGAGGAAGGGAGGAGAGAGATAGAAAGAGAGGAAGGGAGAGAGACAGAAAGAGAGGAAGGGAGAGAGATAGAAAGAGAGGAAGGGAGAGAGACAGAAAGAGAGGAAGGGAGAGAGACAGAAAGAGGAAGGGAGAGACAGAAAGAGAGGAAGGGAGAGAGATAGAAAGAGAAGGAAGGAGAGAGACAGAAAGAGAGGAAGGGAGAGAGATAGAAAGAGGAAGGGAGAGAGACAGAAAGAGAGGAAGGGAGAGAGATAGAAAGAGAGGAAGGGAGAGAGACAGAAAGAGAGGAAGGGAGAGAGATAGAAAGAGAGGAAGGAGAGAGATAGAAAGAGAGGAAGGGAGAGAGACAGAAAGAGAGGAAGGGAGAGAGACAGAAAGAGAGGAATGGAGAAAAGAAAAGCAGCTGTGAAGGTTCTTTTATAGAACTCTCTCCTCCCTGAACACTGTTAATGATCCACCTGAGACACACCGCCATTCCATTAACCCTGAGAGGAGAACATGAGGGCCTTGGGCCTGCTCACACACACACACACACACACACACACACACACACACACACACGCACACAGACATGCACACATGCACACACACACACACACACACACACACACACACACACACACACACACACACACACACACACACACACACACACACACACACACACACACACACACACACACACACAGACATGCACGCATGCACACACACACACAGACACACACACACGCACGCATGCACACACACACACACACACACACAGACATGCACACATGCACGCATGCACACATGCACGCACACGCACTCCCTGCTAACACGTACATCATTTGTTGCTGTGTGTGTGCAATCAGATTAAGTGTGTGTGTGTTTCTGTAGAAGCATCAAGTATCAGAAAACAGTGTGTGTGTGCGTGTGTGTGTGTGTGTGCGCGTGTGCATCATCAAACAGTGTGTGTGTGTAGATGCATCAGTAAACAGTGTGTGTGTAGATGCATCAGTAAACAGTGTGTGTGTAGATGCATCAGTAAACAGTGTGTGTAGATGCATCAGTAAACAGTGTGTGTAGATGCATCAGTAAACAGTGTGTGTAGATGCATCAGTAAACAGTGTGTGTAGATGCATCAGTAAACAGTGTGTGTGTAGATGCATCAGTAAACAGTGTGTGTAGATGCATCAGTAAACAGTGTGTGTAGATGCATCAGTAAACAGTGTGTGTAGATGCATCAGTAAACAGTGTGTGTGTAGATGCATCAGTAAACAGTGTGTGTGTAGATGCATCAGTAAACAGTGTGTGTAGATGCATCAGTAAACAGTGTGTGTGTAGATGCATCAGTAAACAGTGTGTGTAGATGCATCAGTAAACAGTGTGTGTAGATGCATCAGTAAACAGTGTGTGTAGATGCATCAGTAAACAGTGTGTGTGTAGATGCATCAGTAAACAGTGTGTGTAGATGCATCAGTAAACAGTGTGTGTAGATGCATCAGTAAACAGTGTGTGTAGATGCATCAGTAAACAGTGTGTGTAGATGCATCAGTAAACAGTGTGTGTGTAGATGCATCAGTAAACAGTGTGTGTAGATGCATCAGTAAACAGTGTGTGTAGATGCATCAGTAAACAGTGTGTGTAGATGCATCAGTAAACAGTGTGTGTAGAAGCATCAGTAAACAGTGTGTGTAGATGCATCAGTAAACAGTGTGTGTGTAGATGCATCAGTAAACAGTGTGTGTGTAGATGCATCATTAAACAGTGTGTGTGTAGATGCATCAGTAAACAGTGTGTGTAGATGCATCAGTAAACAGTGTGTGTAGATGCATCAGTAAACAGTGTGTGTGTAGATGCATCAGTAAACAGTGTGTGTAGATGCATCAGTAAACAGTGTGTGTGTAGATGCATCAGTAAACAGTGTGTGTGTAGATGCATCAGTAAACAGTGTGTGTGTAGATGCATCAGTAAACAGTGTGTGTGTAGATGCATCAGTAAACAGTGTGTGTAGATGCATCAGTAAACAGTGTGTGTAGATGCATCAGTAAACAGTCTGTGTAGATGCATCAGTAAACAGTGTGTGTAGATGCATCAGTAAACAGTGTGTGTAGATGCATCAGTAAACAGTGTGTGTAGATGCATCAGTAAACAGTGTGTGTAGATGCATCAGTAAACAGTGTGTGTAGATGCATCAGTAAACAGTGTGTGTAGATGCATCAGTAAACAGTGTGTCTAGATGCATCAGTAAACAGTGTGTGTGTAGATGCATCAGTAAACAGTGTGTGTGTAGATGCATCAGTAAACAGTGTGTGTAGATGCATCAGTAAACAGTGTGTGTGTAGATGCATCAGTAAACAGTGTGTGTGTAGATGCATCAGTAAACAGTGTGTCTAGATGCATCAGTAAACAGTGTGTGTGTAGATGCATCAGTAAACAGTGTGTGTGTAGATGCATCAGTAAACAGTGTGTGTAGATGCATCAGTAAACAGTGTGTGTAGATGCATCAGTAAACAGTGTGTGTAGATGCATCAGTAAACAGTGTGTGTAGATGCATCAGTAAACAGTGTGTGTAGATGCATCAGTAAACAGTGTGTGTAGATGCATCAGTAAACAGTGTGTGTAGATGCATCAGTAAACAGTGTGTGTGTAGATGCATCAGTAAACAGTGTGTGTAGATGCATCAGTAAACAGTGTGTGTAGATGCATCAGTAAACAGTGTGTGTGTAGATGCATCAGTAAACAGTGTGTGTAGATGCATCAGTAAACAGTGTGTGTAGATGCATCAGTAAACAGTGTGTGTGTAGATGCATCAGTAAACAGTGTGTGTGTAGATACATCATTAAACAGTGTGTTTAAGTCAATATTGAAACAGGAGATTGATAGCAGTTAACTCTCCATCAGTCTAACATGCTCCTCATAGGAGTGGGCATCAGGACATGATGATGAAAACATAAAAACCCACTCCAAACCATTGAAATGAGCAGGTTTATTGAGTGTTTACATTTGTATCATGTCTTATGGTGTCCCACTCTCATAGCTACAGAACTATCTTTAGGGAAAGCATGCTACCATGCTACAAAGGCATGGGAGGGAAAAAATGCAGAAGGCTCAAAATAAACATCTGTAGCACTGTTTTAAAAGCCATGGGAGTCAAAACAGACACAGCCCACAGGGAATCAGCACAAATGTGTGGATGTGGACTGTTTGGATTAGTAGAACATTCGGTCGTGACCAGGGGTTGGGGTCAATTCCTTTTCAAGTCAGTCAATTCAGAAAGTCAACAGAAATGCCAGTTCTAATTCCCAACGCTTCTCTGGGAGACCAACATGGAATTAGAATTTGTACATTTCAGTTTACTTCCTGCACTGAAATGGAATTGACCCCCTCACCATGGCACTCAAAGTGGCTTAATGCAGAAACGGTTTGTCATGAAGTCAAAGCACCAGACTATTTTTGCCTCCTGACGCAAGACAAGGTGCTGTGGACTAGAGCACCCTCTAGGGGACAAAAGTAGCATTACACCGCTTTTTTATTTCTCTCATCTCACCCAAGGAGGATCAGTGGACGGCTAAAGGAGGGAGGGAAGGAAGGAAGGACAGAGGGAAGGAAGCCATTCAAGACATTTCAATACTATACGGACATAGCCCCAAGAATAGGTGAGTTGAACATGAACTTCTGACCCTGTGAGTGATTATTCTCAGAACAATCCCAGGACGTCACATAGACGTGAGTGAGGAGAACCTGGGATCACAACTCTGTTTGGTGTACCTTCACACGTCATACGTTCATAACACACACACACACACACACACACACACACACACACACACACACACACACACACACACACACACACACACACACACACACACACACACACACACACACACACACACACACACACACACACACACTTTAACTGACGGATGGGGTTTTCCATTACTATAGACTGTCAGAAGAATAACACACATGCTGAGAAACCACTCTGTATGTGACCCTGTGTAGAGATTACCCCCTAACCAACCACTCTGTATGTGACCCTGTGTAGAGATTACCCCCTAACCAACCACTCTGTATGTGACCCTGTGTAGAGATTACCCCCTAACCAACCACTCTGTATGTGACCCTGTAGAGAGATGACCCCCTAACCAACCACTCTGTATGTGACCCTGTATAGAGATTACCGCCTAACCAACCACTCTGTATGTGACCCTGTATAGAGATGACCCCCTATCCAACCACTCTGTATGTGACCCTGTATAAAGTTTACCCCCTAACCAACCACTCTGTATGTGACCCTGTATAGAGATTACCCCCTAACCAACCACTCTGTATGTGACCCTGTGTAGAGATTACCCCTAACCAACCACTCTGTATGTGACCCTGTAGAGAGATGACCCCTAACCAACCACTCTGTATGTGACCCTGTATAGAGATTACCCCTAACCAACCACTCTGTATGTGACCCTGTGTAGAGATTACCCCTAACCAACCACTCTGTATGTGACCCTGTAGAGAGATGACCCCTAACCAACCACTCTGTATGTGACCCTGTATAGAGATTACCCCCTAACCAACCACTCTGTATGTGACCCTGTATAGAGATGACCCCCTATCCAACCACTCTGTATGTGACCCTGTATAAAGTTTACCCCCTAACCAACCACTCTGTATGTGACCCTGTGTAGAGATTACCCCCTAACCAACCACTCTGTATGTGACCCTGTATAGAAATGACCCCCTAACCAACCACTCTGTATGTGACCCTGTATAGAGATTACCCCCTAACCAACCACTCTGTATGTGACCCTGTGTAGAGATTACCGCCTAACCAACCACTCTGTATGTGACCCTGTATAGAGATGACCCCCTAACCAACCACTCTGTATGTGACCCTGTGTAGAGATTACCGCCTAACCAACCACTCTGTATGTGACCCTGTATAGAGATGACCCCCTAACCAACCACTCTGTATGTGACCCTGTGTAGAGATTACCCCCTAACCAACCACTCTGTATGTGACCCTGTGTATAGATTACCCCCTAACCAACCACTCTGTATGTGACCCTGTGAAGAGATTACCCCCTAACCAACCACTCTGTATGTGACCCTGTGTAGAGATTACCCCCTAACCAACCACTCTGTATGTGACCCTGTGTAGAGATTACCCCCTAACCAACCACTCTGTATGTGACCCTGTGTAGAGATTACCCCCTAACCAACCACTCTGTATGTGACCCTGTGTAGAGATTACCCCCTAACCAACCACTCTGTATGTGACCCTGTGTAGAGATTACCCCCTAACCAACCACTCTGTATGTGACCCTGTGTAGAGATTACCCCCTAACCAACCACTCTGTATGTGACCCTGTGTAGAGATTACCCCCTAACCAACCACTCTGTATGTGACCCTGTATAAAGATTACCACCTAACCAACCACTCTGTATGTGACCCTGTATAAAGATTACCGCCTAACCAACCACTCTGTATGTGACCCTGTATAGAGATTACCCTCTAACCAACCACTCTGTATGTGACCCTGTGTAGAGATTACCCTCTAACCAACCACTCTGTATGTGACCCTGTGTAGAGATTACCACCTAACCAACCACTCTGTATGTGACCCTGTATAGAGATTACCCCCTAACCAACCACTCTGTATGTGACCCTGTGTAGAGATTACCGCCTAACCAACCACTCTGTATGTGACCCTGTATAGAGATTACCCCCCTAACCAACCACTCTGTATGTGACCCTGTATAGAGATTACCCCCTAACCAACCACTCTGTATGTGACCCTGTATAGAGATTACCCCCTAACCAACCACTCTGTATGTGACCCTGTGTAGAGAATACCGCCTAACCAACCACTCTGTATGTGACCCTGTGTAGAGATTACCCCCTAACCAACCACTCTGTATGTGACCCTGTATAGAGATTACCCCCTAACCAACCACTCTGTATGTGACCCTGTGTAGAGATTACCCCCTAACCAACCACTCTGTATGTGACCCTGTGTAGAGATTACCCCCTAACCAACCACTCTGTATGTGACCCTGTGTAGAGATTACCCCCTAACCAACCACTCTGTATGTGACCCTGTATAGAGATTACCCCCTAACCAACCACTCTGTATGTGACCCTGTGTAGAGATTACCCCCTAACCAACCACTCTGTATGTGACCCTGTATAGAGATTACCCCCTAACCAACCACTCTGTATGTGACCCTGTATAGAGATTACCCCCTAACCAACCACTCTGTATGTGACCCTGTGTAGAGATTACCCCCTAACCAACCACTCTGTATGTGACCCTGTATAGAGATTACCCCCTAACCAACCACTCTGTATGTGACCCTGTGTAGAGATTACCGCCTAACCAACCACTCTGTATGTGACCCTGTATAGAGATTACCCCCCTAACCAACCACTCTGTATGTGACCCTGTATAGAGATTACCCCCTAACCAACCACTCTGTATGTGACCCTGTATAGAGATTACCCCCTAACCAACCACTCTGTATGTGACCCTGTGTAGAGAATACCGCCTAACCAACCACTCTGTATGTGACCCTGTGTAGAGATTACCCCCTAACCAACCACTCTGTATGTGACCCTGTATAGAGATTACCCCCCTAACCAACCACTCTGTATGTGACCCTGTGTAGAGATTACCCCCTAACCAACCACTCTGTATGTGACCCTGTGTAGAGATTACCGCCTAACCAACCACTCTGTATGTGACCCTGTGTAGAGATTACCCCCTAACCAACCACTCTGTATGTGACCCTGTATAGAGATTACCCCCCTAACCAACCACTCTGTATGTGACCCTGTGTAGAGATTACCCCCTAACCAACCACTCTGTATGTGACCCTGTATAGAGATTACCCCCTAACCAACCACTCTGTATGTGACCCTGTATAGAGATTACCCCCTAACCAACCACTCTGTATGTGACCCTGTATAGAGATTACCCCCTAACCAACCACTCTGTATGTGACCCTGTATAGAGATTACCCCTAACCAACCACTCTGTATGTGACCCTGTATAGAGATTACCCCCTAACCAACCACTCTGTATGTGACCCTGTATAGAGATTACCCCTAACCAACCACTCTGTATGTGACCCTGTATAGAGATTACCCCTAACCAACCACTCTGTATGTGACCCTGTGTAGAGATTACCCCTAACCAACCACTCTGTATGTGACCCTGTGTAGAGATTACCCCTAACCAACCACTCTGTATGTGACCCTGTTTAGAGATTACCCCTAACCAACCACTCTGTATGTGACCCTGTGTAGAGATTACCCCTAACCAACCACTCTGTATGTGACCCTGTTTAGAGATTACCCCTAACCAACTACTCTGTATGTGACCCTGTGTAGAGATTACCCCTTAACCAACCACTCTGTATGTGACCCTGTGTAGAGATTACCACCTAACCAACCACTCTGTATGTGACCATGTGTAGAGATTACCCCTAACCAACCACTCTGTATGTGACCCTGTGTAGAGATTACCCCCTAACCAACCACTCTGTATGTGACCATGTGTAGAGATTACCCCTAACCAACCACTCTGTATGTGACCCTGTGTAGAGATTACCCCTAACCAACCACTCTGTATGTGACCCTGTATAAAGATTACCGCCTAACCAACCACTCTGTATGTGACCCTGTTTAGAGATTACCCCAACCAACCACTCTGTATGTGACCCTGTGTAGAGATTACCCCTAACCAACCACTCTGTATGTGACCCTGTTTAGAGATTACCCTAACCAACTACTCTGTATGTGACCCTGTGTAGAGATTACCCCTTAACCAACCACTCTGTATGTGACCCTGTGTAGAGATTACCCCCTAACCAACCACTCTGTATGTGACCCTGTTTAGAGATTACCCCTAACCAACCACTCTGTATGTGACCCTGTATAGAGATTGCCCCCTAACCAACCACTCTGTATGTGACCCTGTATAGAGATTACCCCTAACCAACCACTCTGTATGTGACCCTGTATAGAGATTACCCCCAACCAACCACTCTGTATGTGACCCTGTATAGAGATTACCCCCTAACCAACCACTCTGTATGTGACCCTGTATAGAGATTACCCCCTAACCAACCACTCTGTATGTGACCCTGTATAGAACATTATCCCCTATCCAACCACTCTGTATGTGACCCTGTATAGAGATTACCCCCTAACCAACCACTCTGTATGTGACCCTGTATAGAGATTACCCCCTAACCAACCACTCTGTATGTGACCCTGTGTAGAGATTACCACCTAACCAACCACTCTGTATGTGACCCTGTATAGAGATTACCCCCTAACCAACCACTCTGTATGTGACCCTGTGTAGAGATTACCGCCTAACCAACCACTCTGTATGTGACCCTGTATAGAGATTACCCCCCTAACCAACCACTCTGTATGTGACCCTGTATAGAGATTACCCCCTAACCAACCACTCTGTATGTGACCCTGTATAGAGATTACCCCCTAACCAACCACTCTGTATGTGACCCTGTATAGAGAATACCGCCTAACCAACCACTCTGTATGTGACCCTGTGTAGAGACTACCCCTAACCAACCACTCTGTATGTGACCCTGTATAGAGATTACCCCCTAACCAACCACTCTGTATGTGACCCTGTGTAGAGATTACCCCAACCAACCACTCTGTATGTGACCCTGTGTAGAGATTACCGCCTAACCAACCACTCTGTATGTGACCCTGTGTAGAGATTACCCCTAACCAACCACTCTGTATGTGACCCTGTATAGAGATTACCCCCTAACCAACCACTCTGTATGTGACCCTGTGTAGAGATTACCCCTAACCAACCACTCTGTATGTGACCCTGTATAGAGATTACCCCTAACCAACCACTCTGTATGTGACCCTGTATAGAGATTACCCCCTAACCAACCACTCTGTATGTGACCCTGTGTAGAGATTACCCCTAACCAACCACTCTGTATGTGACCCTGTATAGAGATTACCCCCTAACCAACCACTCTGTATGTGACCCTGTGTAGAGATTACCGCCTAACCAACCACTCTGTATGTGACCCTGTGTAGAGATTACCCCCTAACCAACCACTCTGTATGTGACCCTGTATAGAGATTACCCCCTAACCAACCACTCTGTATGTGACCCTGTATAGAGATTACCCCTAACCAACCACTCTGTATGTGACCCTGTGTAGAGAATACCGCCTAACCAACCACTCTGTATGTGACCCTGTGTAGAGATTACCCCTAACCAACCACTCTGTATGTGACCCTGTATAGAGATTACCCCCTAACCAACCACTCTGTATGTGACCCTGTGTAGAGATTACCCCCAACCAACCACTCTGTATGTGACCCTGTGTAGAGATTACCGCCTAACCAACCACTCTGTATGTGACCCTGTGTAGAGATTACCCCTAACCAACCACTCTGTAT
>NW_026288817.1:0-17500 GCF_023373465.1 Oncorhynchus keta | reverse complement strand
GAGAGAGAGAAAGCAAGAGAGAGAGAGAGAGTGAGGGAGAGAGAGAGAAAGCAAGAGAGAGAGAGAGAGCGAAAGAGAGCATGAGAGAGAGAGCGAGAGAGAGCGAAAGAGAGAGAGTGAGAGAGAGAGAGCGAGAGAGAGTGAAATGGAGAGAGTGAGAGAGAGAGTGAAAGAGAGAGAGCGAAAGAGAGAGAGTGAGAGAGAGAGAGCGAGAGAGAGCGAAAGAGAGAGAGTGAGAGAGAGAGAGAGAGCGAGAGCGAGAGAAAGAGAGAGAGCGAGAGAGAGCGAGAGAGAGGTAGCGAGAAAGAGAGCGAGAGAGAGAGAGAGAAAGAGAGCGAAAGAGAGAGAGTGAGAGAGAGAGAGCGAGAGAGAGCGAAAGAGAGAGAGCGAGAGCGAAAGAGAGAGAGTTTAGATAAGAGAGCGAGAGCGAAGAGTTCCATATAGGTATATATAAATAGAGAGAAAGAGAGCGATATATATTTAAGAGAGCGTTCTAAAGAGAGCAAAAGAGAGCAGAGAGCGAAAGAGAGAGAGCAAAAGAGGGAGAGCGAGAGAGAGAGCGAAAGAGAGCATGAGAGAGAGAGAGAGAGAGAGAGAGAGAGAGAGAGAGAGAGAGAGAGAGAGAGAGAGAGAGAGAGAGAGAGAGAGAGAGCGAAAGAGAGCAAGCGAGAGAGAGAGAGAGAGAGCGAAAGAGAGCAAGCGAGAGAGAGCAAGCGAGAGAGAGAGAGAGAGAGAGAGAGAGAGAGAGAGAGAGAGAGAGAGAGAGAGAGAGAGAGAAGAGAGAGAGAGAGAGAGAGGGATTGACATGTCTCTTGAATAGTACAGTATTTGCCAAATCACTCAGGACCTCAGAAATAGTCTAAGAGAATAAGAAAATAAAGAATACAAGTAAACTGTTGGGAAAATACTGTCTGGTGGCAAATGTAAATGTAAATGGTGGCTGAACTACCTTCACCCCTTCCTCACACAACTATGACTATCATGTGGTCTAGATTTGATCAAACCTG
Organism: Oncorhynchus keta; assembly: GCF_023373465.1. NCBI lineage: Eukaryota > Metazoa > Chordata > Actinopteri > Salmoniformes > Salmonidae > Oncorhynchus > Oncorhynchus keta. The sequence continues at coordinate 16,493 of NW_026288817.1, read as the reverse complement.
CAACACAATTCTGATGACATTGATATCAAACAGTAAGAACAAGGAGGAGCATACCGATGCCATATCAATGAGATTGAATTGAGTACTGACTATATAATGGTATGTGTGTAATTGAGTACTGACTATATAATGGCTGTGTACAGGCACAGTAAGCTGTTCTGACAGCTGATGCTTAAAGTTAGAGAGGGAGCTATAAGTCTCCCGCTTCAGTGATTTTTTGCAATTGTTCCAGTCATTGGCAGCAGTGAACTGGAAGGAAAGGCGGCCAATGGAACTGTTGGCTTTGGGGATGACCAGTGGAATATACCTGCTAGACAGCGTGCTATGGGTGGGTGTTGCTATGGTGACCAGTAAGCTGAGATAAGGCGGGGGCTTTACCTAGCAAAGACTTATAGATGACCTGGAGCCAGTGGGTTTACTATATAATGGTATGTGTGTAATTGAGTACTGACTATATAATGTTATGTGGGTTATGTGAGTATTGACTATTTAAATGGTATGCACGTAATTGAGTACTGACTATATAATGGTATATGTGTAATTGAGTACTGACTATATAATGGTATATGTGTAATTGAGTACTGACTATATAATGGTATATGTGTAATCGAGTACTGACTATATAATGGTATGTGTGTAATTGAGTACAGGCATTATAATTCCGTTAGGAAAATCCTTGGTTCATAGACTAGTTAAATTGCTCAATGACTCCATCACTGTATGAGACACAAGCACTAATACATATTGTATCCCCCCATCCTCCACACACACACACGCACACACACACACACACACACACACACACACACACACACACACACACACACACACACACACACACACACACACACACACACACACACACACACACACACACACACACACACACACACACACACACACAACACACACACAGAGACACAGACACACACACAGAGACACAGACACACACACACACACACACAGACACACACACAGTGCAGTCAGGGGTTATAATGTCAGTGAGTACAGCTGAGAGAGAGAGAGCCATTGGTTTCAAAGTCAGTGTATCTGCCTCAGGTCCTAATGAAGCTCCGGCTGGAATAATAGGATTAGTGGTCTTCACTGCAGAACCAAAACACATCACACACCATCACACACCATCACACGCAGGATAATAAACAGAACATACAAAGAGAGGGAGGGAGGGAGGGAGGGAATGAAGGAGGGAAGAAACAGAACAGACAAAGAGAGGGAGGGAGGGAATGAAGGAGGGAAGAAACAGAACGGACAAAGAGAGAGGAGGGAGGGAGGGAATGAAGGAGGGAAGAAACAGAACAGACAAAGAGAGGGAGGGAGGGAATGAAGGAGGGAAGAAACAGAACGGACAAAGAGGGGGGAGGGAGGGGAGGGAGGGAGGGAGGGAGGGAATGAAGGAGGGAAGAAACAGAACGGACAAAGAGAGGGAGGGAGGGGAGGGAATGAAGGAGGGAAGAAACAGAACAGACAAAGAGAGGGAGGAGGAATGAAGGAGGGAAGAAACAGAACAGACAAAGAGAGGGAGGGAGGGAAATGAAGGAGGGAAGAAACAGAACGGACAAAGAGAGGGAGGGAGGGAGGGAGGGAATGAAGGAGGGAAGAAACAGAACAGACAAAGAGAGGGAGGGGAGGGAGGAATGAAGGAGGGAAGAAACAGAACGGACAAAGAGAGGAGGGAGGGAATGAAGGAGGAAGAAACAGAACGGACAAAGAGAGGGAGGGAGGGAGGGAGGGGAGGGAGGGAGGGAATGAAGGAGGGAAGAAACAGAACGGACAAAGAGGGGAGGGAGGGAGGGAATGAAGGAGGGAAGAAACAGAACAGACAAAGAGAGGGAGGGAGGGAATGAAGGAGGGAAGAAACAGAACGGACAAAGAGAGGGAGGGAGGGAGGGAGGGAGGGAGGGAGGGAATGAAGGAGGGAAGAAACAGAACGGACAAAGAGAGGGAGGGAGGGAGGGAATGAAGGAGGGAAGAAACAGAACAGACAAAGAGAGGGGAGGGAGGAATGAAGGAGGGAAGAAACAGAACAGACAAAGAGAGGAGGGAGGGAATGAAGGAGGGAAGAAACAGAACGGACAAAGAGAGGGAGGGAGGGAGGGAGGGAGGGAGGGAGGGAGGGAGGGAGGGAGGGAGGAGGAGGGAGGAGGAGGCAGGGAGGGAGGCAGGGAGGGAGGGAGGGAAAATGAAGGAGGGAAGAAACAGAACAGACAAAGAGAGGGAGGGAGGGAGGGAGGGAATGAAGGAGGGAAGAAACAGAACAGACAAAGAGAGGGAGGGAGGGAGGGAGGGAATGAAGGAGGGAAGAAACAGAACAGACAAAGAGAGGGAGGGAGGAGGGAGGGAGGGAATGAAGGAGGAAGAAACAGAACAGACAAAGAGAGGGAGGAGGGAGGGGGAATGAAGGAGGGAAGAAACAGAACAGACAAAGAGAGGGAGGAGGAGGGAGGGAGGGAATGAAGGAGGGAGAAACAGAACAGACAAAGAGAGGGAGGGAGGAATGAAGGAGGGAAGAAACAGAACAGACAAAGAGAGGGAGGGAGGGAATGAAGGAGGAAGAAACAGAACAGACAAAGAGGGGAGGGAGGGAGGGAGGGAAAAGGAGGGAAAAACAGAACAGACAAAGAGAGGGAGGAGGGAATGAAGGAGGAAAGAAACAGAACGGACAAAGAGAGGGAGGGAGGGAAGGAGGAGGGAGGGGAGGGAGGGAGGGAGGGGAGGGAGGGAGGGAGGGAGGGAGGCAACAAGAGGAGGCAGGGAGGGAGGAGGGAATGAAGGAGGGAAGAAACAGAACAGACAAAGAGAGGGAGGGAGGGAGGAGGGAATGAAGGAGGGAAGAAAACAGAACAGACAAAAGAGAGGAGGGGAGGGAGGGAGGGAATGAAGGAGGGAAGAAACAGAACAGACAAAGAGAGGAGGGAGGGAGGAGGGAGGGAATGAAGGAGGAAGAAACAGAACAGACAAAGAGAGGGAGGGAGGGAGGAATGAAGGAGGAAGAAACAGAACAGACAAAGAGAGGAGGGAGGGTGGAGGAGGGAATGAAGGAGGGAAGAAACAGAACAGACAAAGAGAGGGAGGGAGGGAATGAAGGAGGAAGAAACAGAACTGACAAAGAGAGGGAGGGAGGGAGGGAGGAATGAAGGAGGGAAAAACAGAACAGACAAAGAGAGGGAGGAGGGAATGAAGGAGGAAGAAACAGAACGGACAAAGAGAGGGAGGGGAGGGAGGGAGGGAGGGAGGGAGGCAGAACAGACAAGGAGGGAGGGAATGAAGGAGGGAAGAAACAGAACAGACAAAGAGAGGGAGGGGAGGAGGAATGAAGGAGGAAGAAACAGAACAGACAAAGAGAGGGAGGGAGGGAATGAAGGAGGAAGAAACAGAACAGACAAAGAGAGGAGGAGGGAGGAGGGAGGGAGGGAATGAAGGAGGAAGAAACAGAACAGACAAAAAGAGAGGGAGGGAGGGAATGAAGGAGGGAAGAAACAGAACGGACAAAGAGAGGGAGGAGGAGGGAGGGAATGAGGAGGAAGAAACAGAACAGACAAAGAGGAGGGAGGGAATGAAGGAGGGAAGAAACAGAACGGACAAAGAGAGGGAGGGAGGGAGGGAGGGAGGGAGGGAGGGAGGAGGGAGGGAGGCAGGGAGGAGGCAGGAGGGGGAGGGAAAATGAAGGAGGGAAGAAACAGAACAGACAAAGAGAGGGAGGAGGGAGGGAGGGAATGAAGGAGGGAAGAAACAGAACAGACAAAGAGAGGGAGGGAGGGAGGGAGGGAATGAAGGAGGGAAGAAACAGAACAGACAAAGAGAGGGAGGGAGGAAAAAGAGGGAGGAGGAGGGAATGAAGGGAGGGAAGAAACAGAACAGACAAAGAGAGGGGAGGGAGGGAGGGAATGAAGGAGGAAGAAACAGAACAGACAAAGAGAGGGAGGAGGGAGGGAGGAGGAAATGAAGGAGGAAGAAACAGAACAGACAAAGAGAGGGAGGGAGGAAATGAAGGAGGGAAGAAACAGAACAGACAAAAGAGAGGGAGGGAGGGAGGGAGGGAATGAAGGAGGAAGAAACAGAACAGACAAAGAGAGGGGGAGGGAGGGAATGAAGGAGGGAAGAAACAGAACGGACAAAGAGGGAGGGAGGGAGGGAGGGAGGGAGGAGGGAGGCAGGGAGGGAGGGAATGAAGGAGGGAAGAAACAGAACAGACAAAGAGAGGAGGGAGGGAGGGAGGGAAATGAAGGAGGGAAGAAACAGAACAGACAAAGAGAGGGGAGGGAGGGAGGGAGGGAGGGAGGGAAAATGAAGGAGGGAAGAAACAGAACAGACAAAGAGAGGAGGGAGGGAGGGAGGGAGGGAGGGAGGGAGGGAGGAGGGAGGGAGGGAGGGAGGGGAATGAAGGAGGGAAGAAACAGAACAGACAAAGAGAGGGAGGGGGGAGGGAGGGAAAGAAGGAGGGAAGAAACAGAACAGACAAAGAGAGGAGGGAGGGAGGGAGGAGGAGGGAATGAAGGAGGGAAGAAACAGAACAGACAAAGAGAGGAGGGAAGGAGGGAGGAGGAGGGAGGGAGGGAGGGAGGGAGGGAGGGAGGGAGGAGGAAATGAAGGAGGGAAGAAACAGAACGGACAAAGAGAGGGAGGGAGGGAGGGAGGGAGGGAGGGAGGGAGGGAGGGAGGGAGGAGGGAGGGAGGCAGGGAAGGAGGGAGGGAGGGAAACAGAACAGACAAAGAGAGGGAGGGAGGGAACAGAACAGACAAAGAGAGGGAGGGAGGGAGGGAGGGAATGGAAGGAGGAAGAAACAGAACGGACAAAGAGAGGGAGGGAGGGAGGGAGGAGGAGGGAGGGTGGGAGGGAGGAGGAGGAGGAGGGAGGGAGGAGGAGGGAGGGAGGGGAGGGAGGGAGGGAGGGAGGGAGGAGAGATGGATGGATGGAAGGAACAGAACAGACAAAGAGAGGGATGGAGGGAGGGAGGGAGGAGGGAGGGAGGGAGGGAGGGAAGGAGGGAGGGGAGGGAGGAGGGAGGGAGGAGGAGGAGGAGGAGGATAAAGAAACAGCACGGACAAAGAGAGGGAGGAGGGAGGGAGGGAGGGAGGGAGGGGAGGGAATGAAGGAGGAAGAAACAGAACGGGACAAAGAGAGGGAGGGAGGGAGGAGGGAGGGAGGGAGGGAGGGAGGGAGGAGGATGAGGGAGGGAGGAGGGAGGGAGGGAGGGAGGGATGGAAGGAACAGAACAGACAAAGAGAGGAGGGAGGGAGGGAACAGAACCATGACAACAGATGGAGGGAGGGAGGAGGGAGGGAGGAGGAGTGATGATGGAGGGAGGGAGGAGCAGAACAGACAGAGGGAGGGATGGATGGATGATGGATGATGGATGATGAGGGAGGGGATGATGAGGGATGGATGGGATGGAGGGAGGGAGGGAGGGAGGGTGGAATGAAGGAGGGAAGAACAGAACTGACAAAGAGGGAGGAGGGAGGGAGGAGGGAGGAGGGAGGGAGGGGGGGAGGGAGGGAATGAAGGAGGGAAGAAACAGAACAGACAAAGAGAGGGAGGGAGGGGAGGGAGGAGGAGGAATGAAGGAGGAAGAAACAGAACAGACAAAGAGAGGGAGGGGAGGGAGGAGGGAGGGAGGAGGGAGGGAGGGAGGGAGGGAGGAGGGAGGGGAGGGAATGAAGGAGGGAAGAACAGAACTGGACAAAAGAGAGGGGAGGGAGGGAGGGAGGGAGGGAGGGAGGAGGAGGAGGGAGGGAGGGAGGGAGGCAGGGAGGGAGGGAGGGAGGAACAGAACAGACAAAGAGAGGGGGGAGGAGGGAACAGAACAGACAAAGAGAGGGAGGGAGGGAGGGAGGGAATGAAGGAGGGAAGAAACAGAACTGACAAAGAGAGGAGGATGGAGGGAGGAGGGAGGGAGGATGATGGGAGGGAGGGATGGAGGGAGGGAGGGATGATGAGGGAGGGAGGGAGTGATGAGGGAGGAGGAGGAGATGGATGGACGGAAGGGAACAGAACAGACAAAGAGAGGGATGATGGAGGATGGGATGATGATGATGAGGGAGGGATGGATGGATGATGAGGAGGGGCAAACAGTACCTGACAAAGAGAGGGAGGGAGGGAGGGTGAGGGAGGAGGGAGGAGGGAACTGTAATGAGGGAAGAAACAGAACGGACAAAGAGAGGGGAGGGAGGGAGGAGGGAGGAGGAGGGGAGGGAGGGAGGGAGGAGGAGGAGGGAGGGAGGAGGAGGGAGGGAGGAGGATGGAAGGAACAGAACAGACAAAGAGAGGGAGGGAGGGAGGGAACAGAACAGACAAATAGAGGGAGGGAGGGAGGGAGGGAGGGAGGGAGGAGGGAGGGAGGGAGGAGGGAGGGAGGAGCAGAACAGACAGAGGAGGAGGGAGGAGGGAGGGAGGAGGGGAGGAGGGAGGAGGGAGGGAACAGAACAGACAAAGAGAGGGAGGGAGGGAGGAGGAACAGAACAGACAAAGAGAGGGAGGGAGGGAGGGAACAGAACAGACAAAGAGGAGGGAGGGAGGGAGGAGGGAGGGAGGAGGGAGGGAGGGAGGGAGGGAGGGAGGGAGGGAGGAGGAAACAGAACAGACAAAGAGAGGGAGGGAGGGAGGGAGGAACAGAACAGAGAAAGAGAGGGAGGGAGGGAGGAGGGAGGGAGGGAGGGAGGGAGGGAGGGAGGGAGGGAGGGAGGGGAGGGAGGGAGGGAGGGAGGAGGGAATGAAGGAGGGAAGAAACAGAACGGACAAAGAGAGGGGATGGAGGGAGTGGGGGAGGGAGAGAGGGGAGGAGGAGGGAGGAAGAACAGAACCCACAAAGGAGGGAGGGAGGGAGGGAGGGAGGGAGGGAGGGAGGGAGGAGGGAGGGAGGGAGGGAGGGAGGGAGGGAGGGAGGGGGAGGGAATGAAGGAGGGAAGAAACAGAACGGACAAAGAGAGGAGGGAGGGAGGGAGGAAAATGAAGGAGGAAGAAACAGAACGGACAAAGAGAGGGAGGGAGGGAGGGAGGGAGGGAGGGAGGGAGGGAGGAGGAGGGAGGGAGGGAGGAGGGAGGGAGGGAGGGAGGGAGGGAGGGTGAGGGAGGGAAGAAACAGAACAGACAAAGAGAGGAGGGAGGGAGGAGGAATGAAGGAGGGAAGAACAGAACAGACAAAGAGGGAGGGAGGGAAATGAAGGAGGGAAGAACAGAACGGACAAAGAGAGGGAGGGAGGGAGGGTGGGAGGGAGGGAGGGAGGAGGGAGGGAGGCAAGGAGGGAGGGAACAGAAGGAGGGAAGAAAACAGAACAGACAAAGAGAGGGAGGGAGGGAGGGAGGAGGGGAATGAAGGAGGGAAGAAACAGAACAGACAAAGAGAGGGGGAGGGAGGGAATGAAGGAGGGAAGAAACAGAACGGACAAAGAGAGGGAGGGAGGGAGGGAGGGAGGAGGCAGGGGGAGGGAGGGAGGGAACAGAACAGACAAAGAGAGGGAGGGAGGGAGGGAACAGAACAGACAAAAGAGAGGGAGGAGGGAGGAATGAAGGAGGGAAGAAACAGAAACGGACAAAGAGAGGGAGGGAGGGAGGGAGGGAGGGGAGGGAGGGAGGGGAGGGAGGGAGGGGAGGGAGGAGGGGAGGGGGAGGGAGGGAGAGATGGATGGATGGAAGGAACAGAACAGACAAAGAGAGGGATGAGGGAGGGAGGGAGGGAGGGAGGGAGGGAGGGAGGGAGGAGGAGGAGGGGAGGGAGGGAGGGAGGGAGGGAAGAAACAGAACTAGGACAAAAAGAGGGGAGGGAGGGAGGGAGGAGGGAGGGAGGGAGGGGAGGGAGGGAGGGAGGGGAGGGGAGGGAGGAGGGAGGGAGGTGGAGGAGGGAATGAAGGAGGGGAAGAAACAGAAGGGATGCAAAGAGAGGGAGGGAGGGAGGGAGGGAGGGAGGGAGGGAGGGAGGAGGAGGAGGGAGGGAGGAGGAGGAGGGAGGGAGAGATGGATGGAAGGGAACAGAACAGACAAAGAGAGAGGAGGAGGAGGAACAGAACAGACAAAGAGGGGAGGGAGGGGGGAGGGAGGGAGGGAGGAGGAGGAGGGGAGGGAGGGGAGGGAGGAGGAGGGAGGGAGGGAGGGAGGGAGGGAGGGAGCAGAACAGACAGAGGGAGGGAGGGAGGGAGGGAGGAGGGAGGGAGGAGGGGGAGGGAGGGGGAGGGAGGGAGGGAGGGAGGGAGGAGGGAGGGAGGGAGGAAACAGAACAGACAAAGAGAGGGAGGGAGGGAGGGAAACAGAACAGACAAAGAGAGGGAGGGAGGGAGGAAACAGAACAGACAAAGAGGGAGGGGAGGGAGGGAGGGAGGGAGGGAGGGGAGGGAGGAACAGAAACAGACAAAGAGAGGGAGGGAGGGAGGAACAGAACAGACAAAGAGAGGGGAGGGAGGGAGGGGAGGGAGGAGGAGGGAGGGAGGGAGGGAGGGAGGGAGGGATTTATTTTTATTTATTTATTTATTTAGGGAGGAGGAGGGAGGGTGGAGGGAATGAAGGAGGGAAGAAACAGAACGGACAAAGAGAGGGAGGGATGGATGAGGAATGAATGAGGAAGAAACAGAACGGACAAAGAGAGGGAGGGAGGGAGGGGGGAGGGAGAGAGGAGGGAGGGAGGGGAGGGAAGAAACAGAAACGGACAAAGGAGGGGAGGGAGGGAGGGAGGGAGGGAGGGAGGGAGGGAGGGAGGAGGAGGGAGGGAGGGAGGGAGGGAGGGAGGAGGGGAAGAAACAGGAATGGACAAAGAGAGGGAGGGAGGGAGGGAATGAAGGAGGGAAGAAACAGAACGGACAAAGAGAGGGAGGGAGGGAGGGAGGGAGGAGGAGGGAGGGAGGAGGGAGGGAGGGAGGGAAGAAACAGAAACTGGACAAAGAGAGGGAGGGAGGGAGGGAGGGGAGGAGGAGGGAGGGAGGGAGGGAGGGAGGGAGGGAGGGAGGGAGGGAGGGAGGGAGGGAGGGAGGAGCGAGAGGAGGAGGGGGAACAGAAATCAGACAAAGAGAGGGAGGGAGGAGGGAGGGAGGGAGGGAGGAGGGAGGGAGGGGAGGGAGGGAGGGAGGGGAGGGAGGAAGAAGGAGGGAAGAACAGAACGGACAAAGAGAGGGAGGGAGGGAGGGGAGGGAGGGAGGGAGGAGGGAATGAAGGAGGGAAGAAACAGAACGGACAAAGAGAGGGAGGGAGGGAGGGAGGGAGGGAGGGGAGGGGAGGGAGGGGAGGAGGGAGGGAGGGAGGGAAGGAGGGAGGGAGGGAGGGGGAGGGAGGGAGGAAAACAGAACAGACAAAGAGAGGGAGGGAGGGAACGAAGGAGGAGGGAGGGAGGGGAGGGAGGAGGGAGGGAGGGAGGGAGGAGTGGAGGGAGGGAGGGAGGGAGGGAGGAAACAGAACAGACAAAGGGAGGGAGGGAGGGAGGAGGGAATGAAGGAGGGAGGAAACAGAACGGACAAAGAGAGGGAGGGAGGGAGGGAGGAGGAAATGAAGGAGGGAAGAAACAGAACGGACAAAGAGAGGGAGGAGGGAGGGAATGAAGGGAGGGAAGAAACAGAACGGACAAAGAGAGGGAGTGGATGGAGGGATGGAGGGAGGGATGAGGAGGGAGGGAGGGAGGGAGGGAGGGAGGGAGGAGGGAGGAGGGAGGAACAGAACAGACAAAGAGAGGGATGGATGGATGGAGGGAGGGAGGGAGGGAGGGAGGGAGGGAGGGAGGGAGGGATGGAGGAAACAGAACAGACACAAAGAGAGGGATGATGAGGGGAGGAATGAAGATGGAGGAAACAGAACGGACAAAGAGAGGGAGGGAGGGAGGGAGGAATGAAGGAGGGAAGAAAACAGAACGGACAAAGAGAGGGAGGGAGGAGGGAGGGAGGGAGGGAGGGAGGGAGGGAGGAGGGAACAGAACAGACAAAGAGAGGGAGGGAGGGAGGGAAACAGAACAGACAAGAGAGGGAGGGAGGGAGGGAGGGAGAGGAGGGAGGGAGGGAGGGAGGGAGGAGGGAGGGATGGAGGGAGGGAGGATGGGAGGAGGGAGGAGGGAGGGAGGAGGGGAATGAAGGAGGGAAGAAAACAGAACTGACAAAGAGAGGGGAGGGAGGGAGGGAAATGAAGGAGGGAAGAAACAGAACTTGACAAAGAGAGGGAGGAGGGAGGGAGGGAGGAGGGAGGGAGGGAGGGAGGAGGGAGGAAGAACAGAACGGACAAAGAGAGGGAGGGAGGGAGGGAGGGAGGGAGGAGGGAGGGAGGAGGGAGGGAGGGAGGGTGGAGGGAGGGAACAGAACAGACAAAGAGAGAGGGGAGGGAGTGGAGGGAATGAAGGAGGGAGGAGGGAGGGAGGGAGGGAGGAAACAGAACAGACAAAGAGAGGGAGGGAGGGAGGGAGGAAAATGAAGGAGGAGGAAACAGAACTATCAAAAAGAGAGGGAGGGAGGGGAGGGAGGGAGGGAATGAAGGAGGGAAGAAACAGAACGGACAAAGAGAGGGAGGGAGGGAGGAGGGAGGGGGGAGGGGAGGGAGGGAGGGAGGGAGGGAGGGAGGGGGGAATGAAGGAGGGAAGAAACAGAACGGACAAAGAGAGGGGAGGGGAGGGAGGGAGGGAGGGAGGGAGGGAGGGAGGAACAGAACAGACAAAGAGAGGGAGGGAGGGAGGGAGAGGGAGGGAGGAACAGAAATAGACAAAGAGAGGGAGGGAGGGAGGAGGGAGGGAATGAAGGAGGGAAGAAACAGAACGGACAAAGAGAGGGAGGAGGAGGGAGGGAGGGAGGGAACAGAACAGACAAAGAGAGGGAGGAGGAGGGAACAGAAACAGACAAAGAGAGGGAGGGAGGGAGGAGGAGGAGGGAGGGAGGAGGAGGAAATGAAGGAGGGAAGAAACAGAACGGACAAAGAGAGGGAGGGGAGGGAGGGAATGAAGGAGGGAAGAAACAGAACGGACAAAGAGAGGGGATGGAGGGAGGGGAGGGAGGGAGGGAGGGAGGGAGGGAGGGAGGGAGGGAAGAAACAGAACGGACAAAGAGAGGGAGGGAGGAGGGAGGGAGGGGAGGGAGGGAGGGAGGGGAGGGAGGGGAGGGAGGGAGGGAGGGAGGAGGAGGAGCGACGGAGGGGGGAACAGAACAGACAAAGAGAGGAGGGAGGGGAGGAGGAGGGGAGGAGGGAGGGAGGGAGGAGGGGAGGGAGGGAGGGAATGAAGGAGGGAAGAAACAGAACGGACAAAGAGAGGGAGGGGAGGGAGGAGGGAGGGAGGGAGGGAGGGGAGGGAGGAGGGAGGGAGGGGAATGAAGGAGGGAAGAAACAGAACGTGACAAAGAGAGGGAGGGAGGGAGGGAGGGAGGGAGGGAGGGAGGGAGGAGTGGAGGGAGGGAGGGGAGGGAGGAGGAGGGAGGAGGGAGGGAGGGAGGGAGGGAGGGAAACAGAACAGACAAAGAGAGGGAGGGGAGGAATGAAGGAGGGAGGAGGGAATGAACAGACAAAGAGAGGGAGGGAGGGAGGGAGGGAGGAGGGAGGGAGGGAGGGGTGGAGTGGGAGGGAGGGAGGAACAGAACAGACAAAGAGAGGGAGGGAGGGAGGGAGGAGGGAATGAAGGAGGGAGGAAACAGAACGGAAAAAGAGAGGGAGGGAGGAGGAGGGAATGAAGGAGGGAAGAAACAGAACGGACAAAGAGAGGGAGGGAGGGAGGGAGAGGAGGGAGGGGAGGGAGGGAGGGAGGAGGGAGGGAGGAGGAGGAGGAGGAACAGAACAGACAAAGAGAGTGGAGGGAGGGAGGAACAGAACAGACAAAGAGAGGGAGGGAGGGAGGGAGAGGAGGAGGGAGGGAGGGAGGGAGGAGGGAGGGAGGGAGGAGGAGGAGGGAGGGAGGGAGGAGGGAGGGAATGAAGGAGGGAAGAAACAGAACGGACAAAGAGAGGGAGGGAGGGAGGGAAAATGCTGGAGGGAAGAAACAGAACGGACAAAGAGAGGGGGGAGGGAGGGGAGGGAGGGAGGGAGGAGGAATGAAGGGAGGGAAGAAACAGAATCCAAAGAGAGGGAGGGGAGGGAGGGAGGGAGGGAATGAAGGAGGAAGAAACAGAACGGACAAAGAGAGGGAGGGAGGGAGGGAGGAAAACAGAACAGACAAAGAGGGGAGGGAGGGAGGGAGGGAGGGAGGGAGGGAGGAGGGAGGGAGGAAATGAAGGAGGGAAGAAACAGAACGGACAAAGAGAGGAGGGAGGGAGGGAGGGAGGGAGGGAGGGAGGGAGGGAGGGAGGGAGGAGGGAGGAGGAACAGAATGACAAAGAGAGGGAGGGAGGGAGGAGGAGGGAGGGATGGAGGGAGGGAGGCAACAGAACAGACAAAGAGAGGGAGGGAGGGAGGGAACAGAACAGACAAAGAGAGGGAGGGGTGGGGGGGAGGGAGGAGGGGAGGAGGAGGGAGGGAGGGAGGGAGGGAGGGAGGGAAACAGAACAGACAAAGAGAGGGAGGGAGGGGAACAGAAAACAGACAAAGAGAGGAGGGAGGGAGTGGGAAAATGAAGGAGGAAGAAACAGAACCTGACAAAGAGGGGAGGGAGGAGGAGGAGGATGATGATGATGGAGGATGGAGGGAAACAGAAACAGACAAAGAGAGGAGGATGAGGGAACGAAGGAGGGAAGAAACAGAACGACAAAGAGAGGGAGGGAGGAGGAACAGAACAGACAAAGAGAGGGAGGGAGGGAGGGAGGAGGAGGGGAGGGAGGGAGGAGGGAGGGAGGAGGGGAGGGAGGGAGGGAGTGAAGGAGGAATGAGGGAGGGAGGGAGGGAATGAAGGAGGGAAGAAACAGAACTTGACAAAGATAGGGAGGAGGGAATGAAGAAGGGAAGAAACAGAACGGACAAAGAGAGGGAGGGAGGGAGGGAGGGAGGGAGGGAACAGAACAGACAAAGAGAGGGAGGGAGGGAGGGAGGGAGGGAGGGAGGGAGGGGAGGGAGGGAGGAGGAGGGAGGAGGGAGGGAGGAGGAACAGAACAGACAAAGAGAGGGAGGGAGGGAGGGAGGGAGGGAGGGAGGGAGGGGAGGGAGGGAGGGAGGGAGGGAGGGAGGAGGAGGAGGGAGGGAGGGAGGAGGGAACAGAACAGACAAAGAGAGGGAGGAGGGAGGGAGGAGGGAGGAGGAACAGAACAGACAAAGAGAGGGAGGGGAGGGAGGGAGGGAGGGAGGGAGGGAGGGAGGGAGGGAGGAGGAGGGAGGAAACAGAACGGACAAAGAGAGGGAGGGAGGAGGGAGGGAGGGAGGGAGGGAGGGAGGGAGGGAATGAAGGAGGAAGAAACAGAACTGGACAAAGAGAGGGGAGGGAGGGAGGAGAGGAGGAGGAGGGAGGAGGGAGGAGGGAGGGAGGGAGGGAGGGAGGGAGGGAGGGAGAGATGGATGGAAGGAACAGAACAGACAAAGAGAGGGAGGGAGGGAGGGGAACAGAACAGACAAAGAGAGGGAGGGAGGGAGGGAGGGAGGGAGGGAGGGAGGGAGGGAGGGAGGAGGGAGGGAGGAGGAGGGAGGGAGGGAGGAGGGGAGCAGAACAGACAGAGGAGGGAGGGAGGGAGGAGGGAGGGAGGAGGGAGGGAGGGAGGGAGGAGGGAGGGAGGGAGGAGGAGGAGGGAGGGAGGGAGGGAGGGAGGGAGGGAGGGAGGGAACAGAACACACAAAGAGAGGGGAGGATAGGGAGGGGAAACAGAACAGACAAAGAGGGAGGGAGGGAGGAACAGAACAGACAAAGAGGAGGGAGGAGGGAGGGATGAGGAGGGAGGGAGGGAGGGAACAGAACAGACAAAGAGAGGGAGGGAGGGAGGGAACAGAACAGACAAAGAGAGGGAGGGAGGGAGGGAGGGAGGAGGGAGGGAGGGAGGGAGGGAGGAGGGAGGGAGGAGGGAGGGAGGGAGGGAGGGAGGAGGGAATGAAGGAGGGAAGAAACAGAACGGACAAAGAGAGGGAGGGAGGGAGGGAGGAATGAAGGAGGGAAGAAATGAACGGACAAAGAGGAGGGAGGGAGGGGGAGGAGGGAGAGGGGAGGGAGGGAGGGAGGGAAGAAACAGAACGGACAAAGGGAGGGAGGAGGGAGGGAGGGGAGGGAGGGAGGGAGGAGGGAGGGAGGGAGGGAGGGGAGGGAGGGAGGGAGGGAGGAGGGAAGAAACAGAACGGACAAAGAGAGGGGAGGGAGGGAGGGAATGAAGGAGGAAGAAACAGAACGGACAAAGAGAGGGGAGGGAGGGAGGGAGGGAGGAGGAGGGAGGGAGGGAGGGAGGGAGGAGGAGGAAGAAACAGAACTGACAAAAGAGAGGGAGGGAGGAGGAGGAGGAGGGGGAGGAGGGAGGGAGGGAGGGAGGAGGAGGAGGAGGAGGAGAGGAGGAGGAGCGAGGGAGGGGGAAACATGAAATCAGACAAAGAGGGAGGAGGGAGGGAGGGAGGAGGGAGGGAGGGAGGGAGGGAGGAGGGAGGAGGGAGGGAGGAATGAAGGAGGGAAGAAACAGAACGGACAAAGAGAGGGAGTGGAGGGAGAGGGAGGGAGGGAGGGAGGGAATGAAGGAGGGAAGAAACAGAACGGACAAAGAGGGGGAGGGAGGGAGGGAGGGAGGAGGAGGAGGAGGGAGGAGGGAGGAAGGAGGGAGGGAGGGAGGAGGGAGGAGAGGGAGGGAACAGAACAGACAAAGAGAGGGAGGGAGGGAAATGAAGGAGGAGGGGAGGAGGGAGGGAGGGAGGGAGGGAGGGAGGGAGGGAGGGAGGGAGGGAGGGAGGAGGGAGGGAGGAACAGAACAGACAAAGGAGGGAGGGAGGGAGGAGGGAATGAAGGAGGGAGGAAACAGAACGGACAAAGAGAGGGAGGGAGGGAGGGAGGGAGGGAAATGAAGGAGGGAAGAAACAGAACGGACAAAGAGAGGGGAGGAGGGAGGAATGAAGGAGGGAAGAAACAGAACGGACAAAGAGAGGGAGGGAGGGAGGGAGGGAGGGAGAGGAGGGAGGGTAGGGAGGGATTGGAGGGATTTATTATTTATGATTTATTTATTTATTTATTTAGGAGGAGGGAGGGAAAACAGAACAGACAAAGAGAGAGGGAGTTTATTTAGGGAGGAGGAGGGAGGGATTTATGATTTAGATTTATTTATTTAGGATTTATTTTATTTAAACCAAACCATGACTCAAAATATTATGATGGAGAGAAATTAAATGATGGATGAAAACAGACCACAAAGAGAGGAGGGAGGGAGGAGGGAATGAAGGAGGGAAGAAACAGAACTGACAAAGAGAGGGAGGGAGGGAGGGAGGGAGGGAGGGAGGGAGGAGGAGGGAGGAACAGAACAGACAAAGAGAGGGAGGGAGGGAGGGAACAGAACAGACAAAGAGAGGGAGGGAGGGAGGGAGGGAGGGAGGGAGGGAGGGAGGGAGGGAGGGAGGGAGGGAGGGAGGGAGGGAGGGAGGGGAGGGAGGGAGGGAGGGAGGGAGGAGGGAGGGAGGGAGGGAGGGAATGAAGGAGGAAGAAACAGAACGGGACAAAGAGAGGGAGGGAGGGAGGGAATGAAGGAGGGAAGAAACAGAACGGACAAAAAGAGAGGGAGGGAGGGAGGGAGGGAGGGGGGAGGGAGGGAGGGAGGGAGTGGAGGAAGAAACAGAACGGGACAAAGAGAGGGAGGGAGGGAGGAGGGAGGGAGGGAGGGAGGGGGAGGAGGGAGGAGGGAGGGAGGGAGGGAGGAGGGAGGGAGGGGAGGGAGGGGGAAATGAAGGAGGGAGTGGAGGGAGGGAACAGAACAGACAAAGAGGGAGGGAGGGAGGGAATGAAGGAGGGAGGGAACCCGGAGGAGGGGAACAGAACAGAGGAAGAGAGGGAGGGGAGGGGAGGGGAGGGAAGGAGTGGAATGAAGGAGGGAAGAAATGAACGGACAAAGAGAGGAGAGGGAGGGAGGGAGGGAGGGAATGGAGGGAGGGAGGAGGAACAGAAACGGACAAAGAGAGGGGAGGGAGGGAGGGAGGGAGGGGAGGGAGGAGGGAGGGAGGAGGAGGGAGGGAGGAAGGGAATGGAGGAGGGAAGAAACAGAACGGACAAAGAGAGGGAGGGAGGGAGGAGGAGGGGAGGGAACAGAACAGACAAAGAGGGAGGGAGGAGGGAACAGAACAGACAAAGAGAGGGAGGGAGGGAGGAGGGAGGAGGGAGGGGGGAGGGAGGAATAATGAGGAATGGAGGAGGGAGGGAGGGAGGGAATGAAGGAGGGAAGAAACAGAACGGACAAAAGAGAGGGGAGGGAGGGAGGGAGGAGGAGGAGGAGGAGGAAGAAACAGAACAGACAAAGAGGGGAGGAGGAGGAGGGAGGGAACAGAAGGAGGACAAGGAGGAGAGGGAACAGAACAGGAGGGTGGAGGGAGGGAGGGAGGGAGGGGGGGAGGGAGGGAAATGAAGGAGGGAAGAAACAGAACGGACAAAGAGAGGGAGGGAGGGGAGGGAATGAGGAGGGAGGGAAGAAGGAGGAAGAAACAGAACGGACAAAGAGAGGGA